>NC_084626.1:516186-562742 GCF_033978795.1 Nerophis ophidion | reverse complement strand
AAATGTTGTTGTGTGCACATAAATGTTGTTGTGTGCACATAAATGTTGTAGTGTGCACATAAATGTTGTTGTGTGCACATAAATGTTGTTGTGTGCACATAAATGTTGTTGTGTGCACATAAATGTTGTTGTAGGCACATAAATGTTGTAGTGTGCACGTAAATGTTGTTGTGTGCACATAAATGTTGTTGTGTGCACATAAATGTTGTTGTGTTGTGCAAGTATGGTGCACATAAATGTTGTTGTGTGCACATAAATGTTGTTGTGTGCACATAAATGTTGTTGTGTGCACATAAATGTTGTAGTGTGCACGTAAATGTTGTTGTGTGCACATAAATGTTGTTGTGTGCACATAAATGTTGTTGTGTTGTGCAAGTATGGTGCACATAAATGTTGTTGTGTGCACATAAATGTTGTTGTGTGCACATAAATGTTGTTGTGTGCACATAAATGTTGTAGTGTGCACATAAATGTTGTTGTTTGCACATAAATGTTGTTGTGTGCACATAAATGTTGTTGTGTGCACATAAATGTTGTTGTGTGCACATAAATGTTGTTGTTTGCACATAAATGTTGTTGTGTGCACATAAATGTTGTTGTGTGCACATAAATGTTGTAGTGTGCACATAAATGTTGTTGTTTGCACATAAATGTTGTTGTGTGCACATAAATGTTGTTGTGTGCACATAAATGTTGTTGTGTGCACATAAATGTTGTAGTGTGCACATAAATGTTGTTGTTTGCACATAAATGTTGTTGTGTGCACATAAATGTTGTAGTGTGCACATAAATGTTGTTGTTTGCACATAAATGTTGTGTGCACATAAATGTTGTTGTGTGCACATAAATGTTGTTGTGTGCACATAAATGTTGTTGTTTGCACATAAATGTTGTTGTGTGCACATAAATGTTGTTGTGTGCACATAAATGTTGTTGTGTGCACATAAATGTTGTAGTGTGCACGTAAATGTTGTTGTGTGCACATAAATGTTGTAGTGTGCACGTAAATGTTGTTGTGTGCACATAAATGTTGTTGTGTGCACATAAATGTTGTTGTGTTGTGCAAGTATGGTGCACATAAATGTTGTTGTGTGCACATAAATGTTGTTGTGTGCACATAAATGTTGTTGTGTGCACATAAATGTTGTTGTGTGCACATAAATGTTGTTGTGTGCACATAAATGTTGTTGTGTGCACATAAATGTTGTTGTTTGCACATAAATGTTGTTGTGTGCACATAAATGTTGTTGTGTGCACATAAATGTTGTTGTGTGCACATAAATGTTGTTGTGTGCACATAAATGTTGTAGTGTGCACGTAAATGTTGTTGTGTGCACATAAATGTTGTTGTGTGCACATAAATGTTGTAGTGTGCACATAAATGTTGTTGTTTGCACATAAATGTTGTTGTGTGCACATAAATGTTGTTGTGTGCACATAAATGTTGTTGTGTGCACATAAATGTTGTAGTGTGCACATAAATGTTGTTGTTTGCACATAAATGTTGTTGTGTGCACATAAATGTTGTTGTTTGCACATAAATGTTGTGTGCACATAAATGTTGTTGTGTGCACATAAATGTTGTTGTGTGCACATAAATGTTGTTGTTTGCACATAAATGTTGTTGTGTGCACATAAATGTTGTTGTGTGCACATAAATGTTGTTGTGTGCACATAAATGTTGTAGTGTGCACGTAAATGTTGTTGTGTGCACATAAATGTTGTAGTGTGCACGTAAATGTTGTTGTGTGCACATAAATGTTGTTGTGTGCACATAAATGTTGTTGTGTTGTGCAAGTATGGTGCACATAAATGTTGTTGTGTGCACATAAATGTTGTAGTGTGCACATAAATGTTGTTGTTTGCACATAAATGTTGTTGTGTGCACATAAATGTTGTTGTGTGCACATAAATGTTGTTGTGTGCACATAAATGTTGTTGTGTGCACATAAATGTTGTTGTTTGCACATAAATGTTGTTGTGTGCACATAAATGTTGTTGTGTGCACATAAATGTTGTTGTGTGCACATAAATGTTGTAGTGTGCACGTAAATGTTGTTGTGTGCACATAAATGTTGTTGTGTGCACATAAATGTTGTTGTGTGCACGTAAATGTTGTTGTGTGCACATAAATGTTGTTGTGTGCACATAAATGTTGTTGTGTGCACATAAATGTTGTAGTGTGCACGTAAATGTTGTTGTGTGCACATAAATGTTGTTGTGTGCACATAAATGTTGTTGTGTGCACATAAATGTTGTTGTGTGCACATAAATGTTGTTGTTTGCACATAAATGTTGTTGTGTGCACATAAATGTTGTTGTGTGCACATAAATGTTGTTGTTTGCACATAAATGTTGTTGTGTGCACATAAATGTTGTTGTTTGCACATAAATGTTGTAGTGTGCACGTAAATGTTGTTGTGTGCACATAAATGTTGTAGTGTGCACGTAAATGTTGTTGTGTGCACATAAATGTTGTTGTGTGCACATAAATGTTGTTGTGTTGTGCAAGTATGGTGCACATAAATGTTGTTGTGTGCACATAAATGTTGTAGTGTGCACATAAATGTTGTTGTTTGCACATAAATGTTGTTGTGTGCACATAAATGTTGTTGTGTGCACATAAATGTTGTTGTGTGCACATAAATGTTGTTGTGTGCACATAAATGTTGTTGTTTGCACATAAATGTTGTTGTGTGCACATAAATGTTGTTGTGTGCACATAAATGTTGTTGTGTGCACATAAATGTTGTAGTGTGCACGTAAATGTTGTTGTGTGCACATAAATGTTGTTGTGTGCACATAAATGTTGTTGTGTGCACGTAAATGTTGTTGTGTGCACATAAATGTTGTTGTGTGCACATAAATGTTGTTGTGTGCACATAAATGTTGTAGTGTGCACGTAAATGTTGTTGTGTGCACATAAATGTTGTTGTGTGCACATAAATGTTGTTGTGTGCACATAAATGTTGTTGTGTGCACATAAATGTTGTTGTTTGCACATAAATGTTGTTGTGTGCACATAAATGTTGTTGTGTGCACATAAATGTTGTTGTGTGCACATAAATGTTGTTGTGTGCACATAAATGTTGTTGTGTGCACATAAATGTTGTTGTTTGCACATAAATGTTGTTGTGTGCACATAAATGTTGTTGTTTGCACATAAATGTTGTTGTGTGCACATAAATGTTGTTGTGTGCACATAAATGTTGTTGTTTGCACATAAATGTTGTTGTGTGCACATAAATGTTGTTGTGTGCACATAAATGTTGTTGTGTGCACATAAATGTTGTTGTGTGCACATAAATGTTGTTGTGTGCACATAAATGTTGTAGTGTGCACATAAATGTTGTTGTTTGCACATAAATGTTGTTGTGTGCACATAAATGTTGTTGTGTGCACATAAATGTTGTTGTGTTGTGCAAGTATGGTGCACATAAATGTTGTTGTGTGCACATAAATGTTGTAGTGTGCACGTAAATGTTGTTGTGTGCACATAAATGTTGTTGTGTGCACATAAATGTTGTTGTGTGCACATAAATGTTGTTGTGTGCACATAAATGTTGTTGTGTGCACATAAATGTTGTTGTGTGCACATAAATGTTGTTGTGTGCACGTAAATGTTGTTGCTTGCACATAAATGTTGTTGTGTGCACATAAATGTTGTTGTGTGCACATAAATGTTGTTGTGTGCACGTAAATGTTGTTGCTTGCACATAAATGTTGTTGTGTGCACATAAATGTTGTTGTGTGCACGTAAATGTTGTTGCTTGCACATAAATGTTGTTGTGTGCACATAAATGTTGTTGTGTGCACATAAATGTTGTTGTGTGCACGTAAATGTTGTTGCTTGCACATAAATGTTGTAGTGTGCACATAAATGTTGTAGTGTGCACGTAAATGTTGTTGTTTGCACATAAATGTTTTTGTGTGCACATAAATGTTGTAGTGTGCACGTAAATGTTGTTGTTTGCACATAAATGTTGTTGTGTGCACATAAATGTTGTTGTGTGCACATAAATCTTTTTTTTTAAATTAATTTTTTATTTATTTATTTATTTTATTTATTTTTTTTAATTTATACTACCATATTGTATATGCACCTTAGGAGGAGCTGCTCCAATTTCGTTGTTCTTTGAACCTGTTCATTGCAATAATGACAATAAAACTCTATTCTATTCTATTCTATTCTATTCTAAATGTTGTTGTGTGCACATAAATGTTGTTGTGTGCACATAAATGTTGTAGTGTGCACATAAATGTTGTAGTGTGCACATAAATGTTGTTGTGTGCACATAAATGTTGTTGTGTGCACATAAATGTTGTTGTGTGCACATAAATGTTGTTGTTTGCACATAAATGTTGTTGTGTGCACATAAATGTTGTTGTGTGCACATAAATGTTGTTGTGTGCACATAAATGTTGTTGTTTGCACATAAATGTTGTTGTGTGCACATAAATGTTGTTGTGTGCACATAAATGTTGTTGTGTGCACATAAATGTTGTAGTGTGCACATAAATGTTGTTGTTTGCACATAAATGTTGTTGTGTGCACATAAATGTTGTTGTGTGCACATAAATGTTGTTGTGTGCACATAAATGTTGTTGTGTTGTGCAAGTATGGTGCACATAAATGTTGTTGTGTGCACATAAATGTTGTAGTGTGCACGTAAATGTTGTTGTGTGCACATAAATGTTGTTGTGTGCACATAAATGTTGTTGTGTGCACATAAATGTTGTTGTGTGCACATAAATGTTGTTGTGTGCACATAAATGTTGTTGTGTGCACATAAATGTTGTAGTGTGCACATAAATGTTGTTGTTTGCACATAAATGTTGTTGTGTGCACATAAATGTTGTTGTGTGCACATAAATGTTGTTGTGTGCACATAAATGTTGTTGTGTGCACATAAATGTTGTTGTTTGCACATAAATGTTGTTGTGTGCACATAAATGTTGTTGTGTGCACATAAATGTTGTTGTGTGCACATAAATGTTGTTGTTTGCACATAAATGTTGTTGTGTGCACATAAATGTTGTTGTGTGCACATAAATGTTGTTGTGTGCACATAAATGTTGTTGTGTGCACATAAATGTTGTTGTTTGCACATAAATGTTGTTGTGTGCACATAAATGTTGTTGTGTGCACATAAATGTTGTTGTGTGCACATAAATGTTGTAGTGAGCACATAAATGTTGTTGTGTGCACATAAATGTTGTTGTGTGCACATAAATGTTGTTGTGTGCACATAAATGTTGTTGTGTGCACATAAATGTTGTTGTGTGCACATAAATGTTGTAGTGTGCACATAAATGTTGTTGTGTGCACGTAAATGTTGTTGTGTGCACATAAATGTTGTTGTGTGCACGTAAATGTTGTTGTGTGCACGTAAATGTTGTTGTGTGCACATAAATGTTGTTGTTTGCACATAAATGTTGTTGTGTGCACATAAATGTTGTTGTGTGCACATAAATGTTGTTGTGTGCACATAAATGTTGTAGTGTGCACATAAATGTTGTAGTGTGCACGTAAATGTTGTAGTGTGCACATAAATGTTGTAGTGTGCACGTAAATGTTGTTGTGTGCACATAAATGTTGTGTGCACATAAATGTTGTTGTGTGCACATAAATGTTGTGTGCACATAAATGTTGTTGTGTGCACATAAATGTTGTTGTGTGCACATAAATGTTGTTGTGTGCACATAAATGTTGTTGTTTGCACATAAATGTTGTAGTGTGCACGTAAATGTTGTTGTGTGCACATAAATGTTGTTGTGTGCACATAAATGTTGTTGTGTGCACATAAATGTTGTTGTCTGCACATAAATGTTGTTGTGTGCACATAAATGTTGTTGTGTGCACATAAATGTTGTAGTGTGCACATAAATGTTGTAGTGTGCACGTAAATGTTGTTGTGTGCACATAAATGTTGTTGTGTGCACATAAATGTTGTTGTGTGCACATAAATGTTGTTGTGTGCACATAAATGTTGTTGTGTGCACATAAATGTTGTTGTGTGCACATAAATGTTGTTGTGTGCACATAAATGTTGTAGTGTGCACATAAATGTTGTAGTGTGCACGTAAATGTTGTTGTTTGCACATAAATGTTGTTGTGTGCACATAAATGTTGTTGTGTGCACATAAATGTTGTTGTGTGCACATAAATGTTGTTGTGTGCACATAAATGTTGTTGTGTGCACATAAATGTTGTAGTGTGCACATAAATGTTGTTGTGTGCACATAAATGTTGTTGTGTGCACATAAATGTTGTAGTGTGCACATAAATGTTGTTGTGTGCACATAAATGTTGTTGTGTGCACATAAATGTTGTTGTGTGCACATAAATGTTGTAGTGTGCACATAAATGTTGTTCTGTGCACATAAATGTTGTTGTGTGCACATAAATGTTGTTGTGTGCACATAAATGTTGTTGTGTGCACATAAATGTTGTAGTGTGCACATAAATGTTGTTGTGTGCACATAAATGTTGTAGTGTGCACATAAATGTTGTTGTGTGCACATAAATGTTGTTGTGTGCACATAAATGTTGTAGTGTGCACATAAATGTTGTAGTGTGCACATAAATGTTGTAGTGTGCACATAAATGTTGTAGTGTGCACATAAATGTTGTAGTGTGCACATAAATGTTGTTGTGTGCACATAAATGTTGTTGTGTGCACATAAATGTTGTAGTGTGCACATAAATGTTGTTGTGTGCACATAAATGTTGTTGTGTGCACATAAATGTTGTAGTGTGCACATAAATGTTGTAGTGTGCACATAAATGTTGTAGTGTGCACATAAATGTTGTAGTGTGCACATAAATGTTGTAGTGTGCACATAAATGTTGTAGTGTGCACATAAATGTTGTTGTGTGCACATAAATGTTGTTGTGTGCACATAAATGTTGTAGTGTGCACATAAATGTTGTTGTGTGCACATAAATGTTGTTGTGTGCACATAAATGTTGGCGATGCAAGAGCAGCGATAACTTCAAGCATCCTGCTGAGATAAAACCACATTGGTGGACTTGCAGGACAGTCAATTGCCTTTCAATTGCCTCTGTTTACTTTTAAGTGACCTTTGTTTACTTTTGAGTGACCTTTGTTTACTTATGAGCCA
This sequence comes from Nerophis ophidion, assembly GCF_033978795.1. NCBI lineage: Eukaryota > Metazoa > Chordata > Actinopteri > Syngnathiformes > Syngnathidae > Nerophis > Nerophis ophidion. The sequence continues at coordinate 555,617 of NC_084626.1, read as the reverse complement.
CTTTTGTTTACTTGTGAGTGACATTTGTTTATTTGTGAGTGACCTTTGTTTACTTGATAGTGACCTTTGTTTACTTGTGAGCCACCTTTGTTTACTTGTGAGCCATCTTTGTTTATTTGTGAGTGACCTTTGTTTACTTGTGAATGACCTTTGTTTACTTGTGAGCCACTTTTGTTTACTTGTGAGTGACCTTTGTTTACTTGTGAGCCACCTTTGTTTATTTGTGAGTGACCTTTTTTTACTTGTGAGTGACCTTTGTTTACTTGTGAGCCACCTTTGTTTATTTGTGAGTGACCTTTTTTTACTTGTGAGTGACCTTTGTTTACTTGTGAGCCACTTTTGTTTACTTGTGAGTGACCTTTGTTTACTCTCGAGCCACCTTTGTTTATTTGTGAGTGACCTTTTTTACTTGTGAATGACCTTTGTTTACTTGTGAGCCACCTTTGTTTACTTGTGAGTGACCTTTGTTTACTTGTGAGTGACCTTTGTTTACTTGTGAGTGACCTTTGTTTACTTGTGAGCCACCTTTGTTTATTTGTGGGTGACCTTTTTTACTTGTGAATGACCTTTGTTTACTTGTGAGCCACCTTTGTTTACTTGTGAGTGACCTTTGTTTAATTGTGAGCCACTTTTGTTTACTTGTGAGTGACCTTTGTTTACTTGTGAGCCACCTTTGTTTACTTGTGAGTGACCTTTGTTTACTTGTGAGCTTCCTTTGTTTACTTGCGAGTGACCTTTGTTCACTTGTGAGTGACCTTTGTTTACTTGTGAGCGACCTTTGTTTACTTGTGAGTGACCTTTGTTTACTTGTGAGCGACCTTTGTTTATTTGTGAGTGACCTTTGTTTACTTGTGAGCCACCTTTGTTTACTTGTGAGTGACCTTTGTTTACTTGTGAGCCACCTTTGTTTACTTGTGAGTGACCTTTGTTTACTTGTGAGCCACCTTTGTTTATTTGTGAGTGACCTTTGTTTACTTGTGAGCCACCTTTGTTTACTTGTGAGTGACCTTTGTTTACTTGTGAGCCACCTTTGTTTATTTGTGAGCCACCTTTGTTTACTTGTGAGCCACCTTTGTTTACTTGTGAGTGACCTTTGTTTACTTGTGAGCTTCCTTTGTTTACTTGTGAGTGACCTTTGTTTACTTGTGAGCTTCCTTTGTTTACTTGTGAGTGACCTTTGTTTACTTGTGAGTGACCTTTGTTTACTTGTGAGCGACCTTTGTTTATTTGTGAGTGACCTTTGTTTACTTGTGAGCCACCTTTGTTTACTTGTGAGTGACCTTTGTTTACTTGTGAGCCACCTTTGTTTATTTGTGAGTGACCTTTTTTTCTTGTGAATGACCTTTGTTTACTTGTGAGCCACCTTTGTTTACTTGTGAGTGACCTTTGTTTACTTGTGAGCCACTTTTGTTTACTTGTGAGTGACCTTTGTTTACTTGTGAGCCACCTTTGTTTACTTGTGAGCTTCCTTTGTTTACTTGTGAGTCACCTTTGTTTACTTGTGAGTGACCTTTGTTTACTTGGGAGCTTCCTTTGTTTACTTGTGAGCCACCTTTTGTTTATTTGTGAGTGACCTTTGTTTACTTGTGAGCGACCTTTGTTTACTTGTGAGTGACCTTTGTTAATTTGTGAGCCACCTTTGTTTACTTGTGAGCCACCTTTGTTTACTTGTGAGCCACCTTTGTTTACTTGTGAGTGACCTTTGTTTACTTGTGAGCTTCCTTTGTTTACTTGTGAGCCACCTTTGTTTAGTTGTGAGTGACCTTTGTTTACTTGTGAGCGACCTTTGTTTACTTGTGAGTGACCTTTGTTTACTTGTGAGTGACCTTTGTTTACTTGTGAGTGACCTTTGTTTACTTGTGAGCTTCCTTTGTTTACTTGTGAGCCACCTTTGTTTATTTGTGAGTGACCTTTGTTTACTTGTGAGTGACCTTTGTTAATTTGTGAGCCACCTTTGTTTACTTGTGAGCCACCTTTGTTTACTTGTGAGCCATCTTTGTTTATTTGTGAGTGACCTTTGTTAATTTGTGAGCCACCTTTGTTTACTTGTGAGCCACCTTTGTTTACTTGTGAGCCATCTTTGTTTATTTGTGAGTGACCTTTGTTTACTTGTGAGCCATCTTTGTTTATTTGTGAGTGACCTTTGTTTACTTGTGAGCCATCTTGTGTGTCATTCTTCGTCTGATCCTGTTATTTTCCTGTTTAGTCTGTCACCTTGGTTACTCATTGATTCCACCTGCTAGTCATGGTCCCTGCACACCTGTTACTGTTGATTACTTCCTTATTTAAGCTCGCCCCTTTTCGTTCTTCTTGCTTGGATCCTAATTTGCCCACCGCGCAACAGTGACGACCTTCTCCATTCGTATGTATATTCTCACTAGCTCATATGCTAAGCCACCTGCCATTTTTAGCTTTCATGCTAATTGTCTTTGTTTTTACATTTTGTGCCTTCGTGCCAAGTCTTAGTTTATTTGTATATCCTAGCTCTCACGCTAGCGTCTTTGGTTTCCCTTTTCTATTTACACCAGTGTTTCTGTTCTTAGCTCCCTTTTGTTAATAAATCCTTTATATCTTACCTTTGTTGTGTTCATCGCTTGGAAAAACGACTCCGGCAACAATATGCCGAACAAGTCTCACAGTAGGATCCGAGCTTCAAAAAGTTTTTCTGCGTCAAAACCTAGGAAGGAGACCTTGGACGGAGGCCTGTGGATGGAGTTCATGGCTTGGGAGAAGGAGAGACTCCGGTGTGGGCCAGAGGTGTCCTCCGAAGCCGTTAGCGCTGCCCCGAAGAGGCGAGGGGTCCAATGGAGAGGTCCCCCTCACGGCAGTAACGCTCCTACTCCACTACATCCTCCCCATGGACACAGCAAATTTCACCCCGTCCAGGATTCACCCTTCAGTACCGGTAATCCTTCTTGTTTTGTTTCCAATCATTCCTTCAGCCGCCATGACACCATCTCAGACTGTAGTGATGATGACATTTGGGGAACACCCACCCGTGACGCAACACCGCCCCCTGTCGTTGATATTTTTGCTGAAGATTTGTATATCTGTGACTGTCATTCTCCACCATTTTCCAATACCACTAACATTAATATTAAGATACAGAATTATCAGGACATTTTTTATTTGTGTTATTCCAGTCAGCCTCGGTCATCTATTTCTGCTTCTTCTACCCCACCTCTTAGACCTCATTCCCCGCCCAAGTCCAGGGTTTTTTCTCCTTTTCCAAAAGGACAATCTGTACAAGTTAGAGGGGAGGAGTCTGCCAGCCTCCAGACCTCCCACCACCCTCCCTTAGGGTCAGTCCCTGACCACAGGGAGCAGGTCTGGGAACCCCGTCTTGAGGGGGGGCCTATGGCCTATAGCTGTGCTGCGGAGGTAGCACAGATGCTACCTGTTAAATCACAACCTCCATGTAGGCCACCGTTACCAGTGCTTAACCCCGTGAAACCGCTAGCTCCTTCTAGACCACCTTTACCAGTCCTCAAAACTGTCAAACCGCAACCTCCTATGAGGCCACCTTTACCTGTCCTTCAGCCCGCTAAACTGTTAGCTCCAAGTAGACCTCCTCCACCGGTGTTTGGACTCGCTAGGTCAATACGTCCAGCGCGTCCTCCACCACCGGTGTTCGGCACTAGTCTCTGTCAAAGTCCCTGTTCTAGTCCATCTTGTTCTGTCCCTAGCCTGGTACTCGCACCAGAAATGGGCTCTAGCCTGGTTCTCGCACCAGAAATGGACTCTAGTCTGGTTCTCGCACCAGCAATGGACTCTCACTTGGTTCTCACACCAGCCTCCGACCCAGAACTGGTTCTCACACCAGCACATGACTTTAGCCTGGTTCTCAAACCAGCACCAAATCCTTGCCTGGTTCTCGCACCAGCACTAGCACCAAAGCTGGAGCCCACTCCAGCACTAGCACCAAAGCTGGAGCCCACTCCAGCACCAGTTCCAAAGCTGGAGCCCACTCCAGCACCAACTTAAAAACTGGAGTCCACTCCAGCACCAGCTCCAAAGCTGGAGCCCACTCCAGCACCAGCTCCAAAGCTGGAGCGCACTCCAGCACCAGCTCCAAAGCTGGAGCGCACTCCAGCACCAGCTCCAATGCTGGAATCCACTTCAGCACCAGCTCCAAAGCTGGAATCCACTCCAGCGCCAGCCCCAGAACTGGAGCCCACTCCAGCACCAGCTTCAACGACGGGGCTGGAGCCCACACCAGCCGCGACGACGGGGCTGGAGCCCACACCTGCATCAATGATGGGGCTGGGGCCCACACCTGCATCGATGACGGGGCTGGAGCCGACACCAGCGCCAATGACGACTGCAGCTTCCACGCCGCCCATGACGACTGCAGCTTCCACGCCGCCCATGACTGCAGCTTCCACGCCGCCCATGACTGCAGCTTCCACGCCGCCCATGACGACTGTGGCTTACACGGCGCCCATGACGACTGCAGCTTCCACGCCGCCCATGACGACTGCAGCTTCCACGCCGCCCATGACTGCAGCTTCCACGCCGCCCATGACTGCAGCTTCCACGCCGCCCATGACGACTGTGGCTTACACGGCGCCGAGGACACCTGTGGCTTACACGACAACGACGACGCCATCTGCTTTGGCTGCAGCAACAGCACCGTCTTCGCCTGCTGCACTTGGGCCTGCTTTGGCTGCAGTCCCCGCACCCTCGTCTGCTGCTTCCAAGCCTGCTATTACTTTGGTGCTGAAGCGTCCTCCACCACGTCGGCCACGGGTGTGGCCTCTGCGAGGTCGTCCTCCTCCCCGGACGCTCCCTCCTCCATGGGTCGTCCGCCTTGCCGGGCACCTCATCCTGCAAGTCGGCCACTGATGTGGCCTTTTCGAGGTCGCCCGCCAAAACTTTTTCGGCAGCGGCGTTCCATCCGCCGCTGCCACATGACTTGTCCTCGGTGGATTCGGGGACACGCGACCTGGCGGCCCTCCACCATGGCCTCCCTCTGCCCTCCCTTCGTCTGTGGACTTTTGTTGTTGTGGGGAGGGGGTTCAAGTTTTTTTTTGCTTTTTTTTTGGGGACATCTGGAATCTGTCTCTTTTGGGGGGGATAATAAATGATAAATGGGTTGTACTTGTATAGCGCTTTTCTACCTTCAAGGTACTCAAAGTGCTTTGACACTACTTCCACATTCACACACTGATGGAGGGAGCTGCCATGCAAGGCGCTAACCAGCACCCATCAGGAGCAAGGGTGAAGTGTCTTGCTCAGGACACAACGGACGTGACGAGGTTGGTACTAGGTGGGATTTGAACCAGGGACCCTCGGGTTGCCCACGGCCACTCTACCACTGCGCCACGCCGTCCTGGTAAGATCCATCTCGGATCTTCTCATGTTATTGTTTATTCTTCCATCTTTGTGTCATTCTCCGTCTGATCCTGTTATTTTCCTGTTTAGTCTGTCACCTTGGTTACTCATTGATTCCACCTGCTAGTCATGGTCCCTGCACACCTGTCACTGTTGATTACTTCCTTATTTAAGCTTGCCCCCTTTCGTTCTTCTGGTTTGGATCCTAATTTGCCCACCGCGCAACAGTGACGACCTTCTCCATTCGTATGTATATTCTCGCTAGCTCATATGCTAAGCCACCTGCCATTTTTAGCTTTCATGCTAATTGTCTTTGTTTTTACATTTTGTGCCTTCGTGCCAAGTCTTAGTTTATTTGTATTTCCTAGCTTTTATGCTAGCGTCTTTGATTTGTCTTTTCTCAGCTTCTGTGTTTTTGTTCCTAGCCCTTTTATTACTTTAATAAATACATTACATCTTACCTCACGCTGTGTTCTGTTCTGACGCATCCCTAAAAAAACAAATCCGGCAACACCATGCCACACAAGTCTCACAATAAGCTGTACTATTTCTTCAAATTGCCTTTCTTACTCTTCTTCTAGTTCCATCACAGACTTTGAGGCCAGCTTTTGCCATCTTCAGCTGAAAGTGTTTTGTTGTTGTCCTGGGTCTAGCAGTATGTTGTAAGTGTTCTGTTGTTGTCCTGGGTCTAGCAGTATGTTGTAAGTGTTCTGTTGGTGTCCTGGGTCTAGCAGTATGTTGTAAGTGTTCTGTTGTTGTCCTGGGTCTAGCAGTATGTTGTAAGTGTTCTGTTGTTGTCCTGGGTCTAGCAGTATGTTGTAAGTGTTCTGTTGTTGTCCTGGGTCTAGCAGTATGTTGTAAGTGTTCTGTTGTTGTCCTGGGTCTAGCAGTATGTTGTAAGTGTTCTGTTGTTGTCCTGGGTCTAGCAGTATGTTGTAAGTGTTCTGTTGTTGTCCTGGGTCTAGCAGTATGTTGTAAGTGTTCTGTTGTTGTCCTGGGTCTAGCAGTATGTTGTAAGTGTTCTGTTGTTGTCCTGGGTCTAGCAGTATGTTGTAAGTGTTCTGTTGGTGTCCTGGGTGTAGGAGTATGCTTTCCTTGGACAAGCTTCCCATGGTGTTAGTACTGGGTGCAGTTCTTCGACCCGGCTAGGTGACTGTGAACAATCGCCCTGTGTTGTGTGATGTTTGACCTTCTTGAAGAAGTGGAATAAAAAGCTGTCCTTTGTTGCAAGTAACATCTCCCATGCATGTTGGAGCTGTGATTCAGAACAATCCATCTGCTGCAACAGCTCTCGGAGGTGCGAGCACTGCTTTTTTTAACTGCAGACGACTGAACAGATTTATTCTGATGCGGGTGTTAGTTTAGGAAATGTAACTTCACAGGTTGAATGCATAATTCTTTCCCAGAATTGAGTCGATTCATGCATTTTTTTACTCTGCTTGATCCAAAAATAAACTGATAATGACGACCAAAATTGACATTTAAATATTGAACATACTAGACAACTTGTCTTTTAGTAGTAAGTAAACAAACAAAGACTCCTAATTAGTCTGCAGTAACATATTGTGTCATTTATACACCTATTATTTTATACACATTATGAGGGACAAACTGTAAAAATGGATTATAATCTACTTGTTCATTTACTTATTTTCTCTTTCAGCATGTTCTATCTACACTTCTGTTCAAATGTAATAATCACTTATTCTTCTCTTCTTTGATACTTGACATTAGTTTTGGATGATACCACACATTTAGGTGCGGATCATGTCGATACCAAGTAGTTCCAGGATCATACATTGGTCATATTCAAAGTCCTCATGTGTCCAGGGACATATTTGCTGACTTTATAAACATAATATACCTTTTAAAAAACTAAAGAAGATTTTGTGAAGCTAAAAAATATTGATGTAATCATAGTAGTATCAACTAGATACGCTCCTGTACTTGGTATCATTACAGTGGATGTCAGGTGTAGATCCACCCATGACATTTGTTTACATTGTGATGGTGGTGAGCTATTGTATCCTCCTACGCTGTGTAGTGAAGCATGATTAGCCATTTCTCGTCCTGCAGTGATAATGATACTTGTAAGAAACTTACAAGGATTAGTGATTTAGAAGTAGCTAAAACACTGTGGATGGATGTTAGCTGCATGTGTTAAAGCAGCTCTTCCTGAGGGTGTTTCAGTGTTATAACTTCACCTTTATCTTGACTTTTTACAGCAAAATGCGTCCATTCTCCCTTTTCTGTCTACACACTGTGTCTGCTTGTCAGTACTCTGTGTGTGTGCACTGCCATACATGCTCCTCTGCTCATGAAACCAGCAATGTCATGACTTGATGTCTGTAACAAAAAACAAAAACATGGCAAACAAGTACTTTTCAAACAGAGTTTAGTACTGTTTTTGATTCCTCAGTACCGCGGTGCTATATTAGTAGCGGTATAGCGTACTACTCTAGTTTCAAGTCTGTTATATGCTCTTTTCTACACAACAAGTGAATGAACAGAGGCTTGTACTCCCAACATTTTGTTGGACCAAATATAATTATCTACATGTCTGCTGGTGAATGTGTGCAAAACAAATACTCTGCAATAACAGTTATTGTGACAGCCACTCCAACTTCTCTATTGCTCTCCTCATGTTCGAGGTTGCAAGTGGCCATCTGTGTGGTAGACTCCTGCTGTTGCAAGTGGCCATCTGTGTGGTAGACTCCTGCTGTTGCAAGTGGCCATCTGTGTGGTAGACTCCTGCTGTTGCAAGTGGCCATCTGTGTGGTAGACTCCTGCTGTTGCAAGTGGCCATCTGTGTGGTAGACTCCTGCTGTTGCAAGTGGCCATCTGTGGGGTAGACTCCTGCTGTTGCAAGTGGCCATCTGTGTGGTAGACTCCTGCTGTTGCAAGTGGCCATCTGTGTGGTAGACTCCTGCTGTTGCAAGTGGCCATCTGTGTGGTAGACTCCTGCTGTTGCAAGTGGCCATCTGTGTGGTAGACCCCTGCTGTTGCAAGTGGCCATCTGTGGGGTAGACTCCTGCTGTTGCAAGTGGCCATCTGTGTGGTAGACTCCTGCTGTTGCAAGTGGCCATCTGTGTGGTAGACTCCTGCTGTTGCAAGTGGCCATCTGTGTGGTAGACTCCTGCTGTTGCAAGTGGCCATCTGTGGGGTAGACTCCTGCTGTTGCAAGTGGCCATCTGTGTGGTAGACTCCTGCTGTTGCAAGTGGCCATCTGTGTGGTAGACTCCTGCTGTTGCAAGTGGCCATCTGTGTGGTAGACTCCTGCTGTTGCAAGTGGCCATCTGTGTGGTAGACTCCTGCTGTTGCAAGTGGCCATCCGTGTGGTAGACTCCTGCTGTTGCAAGTGGCCATCTGTGGGGTAGACTCCTGCTGTTGCAAGTGGCCATCTGTGTGGTAGACTCCTGCTGTTGCAAGTGGCCATCTGTGTGGTAGACTCCTGCTGTTGCAAGTGGCCATCTGTGTGGTAGACTCCTGCTGTTGCAAGTGGCCATCTGTGTGGTAGACTCCTGCTGTTGCAAGTGGCCATCTGTGGGGTAGACTCCTGCTGTTGCAAGTGGCCATCTGTGTGGTAGACTCCTGCTGTTGCAAGTGGCCATCTGTGTGGTAGACTCCTGCTGTTGCAAGTGGCCATCTGTGGGGTAGACTCCTGCTGTTGCAAGTGGCCATCTGTGTGGTAGACTCCTGCTGTTGCAAGTGGCCATCCGTGTGGTAGACTCCTGCTGTTGCAAGTGGCCATCCGTGTGGTAGACTCCTGCTGTTGCAAGTGGCCATCCGTGTGGTAGACTCCTGCTGTTGCAAGTGGCCATCTGTGTGGTAGACTCCTGCTGTTGCAAGTGGCCATCTGTGTGGTAGACTCCTGCTGTTGCAAGTGGCCATCTGTGTGGTAGACTCCTGCTGTTGCAAGTGGCCATCAGTGTGGTAGACTCCTGCTGTTGCAAGTGGCCATCTGTGTGGTAGACTCCTGCTGTTGCAAGTGGCTATCTGTGTGGTAGACTCCTGCTGTTGCAAGTGGCCATCTGTGTGGTAGACCCCTGCTGTTGCAAGTGGCCATCTGTGGGGTAGACTCCTGCTGTTGCAAGTGGCCATCTGTGTGGTAGACTCCTGCTGTTGCAAGTGGCCATCCGTGTGGTAGACTCCTGCTGTTGCAAGTGGCCATCCGTGTGGTAGACTCCTGCTGTTGCAAGTGGCCATCCGTGTGGTAGACTCCTGCTGTTGCAAGTGGCCATCTGTGTGGTAGACTCCTGCTGTTGCAAGTGGCCATCAGTGTGGTAGACTCCTGCTGTTGCAAGTGGCCATCTGTGTGGTAGACTCCTGCTGTTGCAAGTGGCTATCCGTGTGGTAGACTCCTGCTGTTGCAAGTGGCCATCCGTGTGGTAGACTCCTGCTGTTGCAAGTGGCCATCCGTGTGGTAGACTCCTGCTGTTGCAAGTGGCCATCTGTGTGGTAGACTCCTGCTGTTGCAAGTGGCCATCCGTGTGGTAGACTCCTGCTGTTGCAAGTGGCCATCCGTGTGGTAGACTCCTGCTGTTGCAAGTGGCCATCTGTGTGGTAGACTCCTGCTGTTGCAAGTGGCCATCAGTGTGGTAGACTCCTGCTGTTGCAAGTGGCCATCTGTGTGGTAGACTCCTGCTGTTGCAAGTGGCTATCCGTGTGGTAGACTCCTGCTGTTGCAAGTGGCCATCTGTGTGGTAGACTCCTGCTGTTGCAAGTGGCCATCTGTGTGGTAGACTCCTGCTGTTGCAAGTGGCCATCTGTGGGGTAGACTCCTGCTGTTGCAAGTGGCCATCCGTGTGGTAGACTCCTGCTGTTGCAAGTGGCCATCCGTGTGGTAGACTCCTGCTGTTGCAAGTGGCCATCTGTGTGGTAGACTCCTGCTGTTGCAAGTGGCCATCTGTGTGGTAGACTCCTGCTGTTGCAAGTGGCCATCCGTGTGGTAGACTCCTGCTGTTGCAAGTGGCCATCTGTGGGGTAGACTCCTGCTGTTGCAAGTGGCCATCTGTGTGGTAGACTCCTGCTGTTGCAAGTGGCCATCCGTGGGGTAGACTCCTGCTGTTGCAATTGGCCATCTGTGTGGTAGACTCCTGCTGTTGCAAGTGGCCATCTGTGTGGTAGACTCCTGCTGTTGCATGTGGCCATCTGTGTGGTGGACCCCTGCTGTTGAAAGTGGCCATCTGTGGGGTAGACTCCTGCTGTTGCAAGTGGCCATCTGTGTGGTAGACTCCTGCTGTTGCAAGTGGCCATCTGTGTGGTAGACTCCTGCTGTTGCAAGTGGCCATCCGTGTGGTGGACTCCTGCTGTTGCAAGTGGCCATCCGTGTGGTAGACTCCTGCTGTTGCAAGTGGCCATCTGTGTGGTAGACTCCTGCTGTTGCAAGTGGCCATCTGTGTGGTAGACTCCTGCTGTTGCAAGTGGCCATCTGTGTGGTAGACTCCTGCTGTTGCAAGTGGCCATCAGTGTGGTAGACTCCTGCTGTTGCAAGTGGCCATCCGTGTGGTAGACTCCTGCTGTTGCAAGTGGCCATCTGTGTGGTAGACTCCTGCTGTTGCAAGTGGCCATCTGTGTGGTAGACTCCTGCTGTTGCAAGTGGCCATCCGTGTGGTAGACTCCTGCTGTTGCAAGTGGCCATCTGTGGGGTAGACTCCTGCTGTTGCAAGTGGCCATCTGTGTGGTAGACTCCTGCTGTTGCAAGTGGCCATCCGTGTGGTAGACTCCTGCTTTTGCAAGTGGCCATCCGTCTGGTAGACTCCTGCTGTTGCAAGTGGCCATCCGTGTGGTAGACTCCTGCTGTTGCAAGTGGCCATCCGTGTGGTAGACTCCTGCTGTTGCAAGTGGCCATCCGTGTGGTAGACTCCTGCTGTTGCAAGTGGCCATCTGTGTGGTAGACTCCTGCTGTTGCAAGCGGCCATCTGTGTGGTAGACTCCTGCTGTTGCAAGTGGCCATCAGTGTGGTAGACTCCTGCTGTTGCAAGTGGCCATCTGTGGGGTAGACTCCTGCTGTTGCAAGTGGCCATCTGTGTGGTAGACTCCTGCTGTTGCAAGTGGCCATCTGTGTGGTAGACTCCTGCTGTTGCAAGTGGCCATCAGTGTGGTAGACTCCTGCTGTTGCAAGTGGCCATCTGTGTGGTAGACTCCTGCTGTTGCAAGTGGCCATCTGTGTGGTAGACTCCTGCTGTTGCAATTGGCCATCTGTGTGGTAGACTCCTGCTGTTGCAAGTGGCCATCTGTGTGGTAGACTCCTGCTGTTGCATGTGGCCATCTGTGTGGTGGACCCCTGCTGTTGAAAGTGGCCATCTGTGGGGTAGACTCCTGCTGTTGCAAGTGGCCATCTGTGTGGTAGACTCCTGCTGTTGCAAGTGGCCATCTGTGTGGTAGACTCCTGCTGTTGCAAGTGGCCATCCGTGTGGTGGACTCCTGCTGTTGCAAGTGGCCATCCGTGTGGTAGACTCCTGCTGTTGCAAGTGGCCATCTGTGTGGTAGACTCCTGCTGTTGCAAGTGGCCATCTGTGTGGTAGACTCCTGCTGTTGCAAGTGGCCATCTGTGTGGTAGACTCCTGCTGTTGCAAGTGGCCATCAGTGTGGTAGACTCCTGCTGTTGCAAGTGGCCATCCGTGTGGTAGACTCCTGCTGTTGCAAGTGGCCATCCGTGTGGTAGACTCCTGCTGTTGCAAGTGGCCATCTGTGTGGTAGACTCCTGCTGTTGCAAGTGGCCATCTGTGTGGTAGACTCCTGCTGTTGCAAGTGGCCATCCGTGTGGTAGACTCCTGCTGTTGCAAGTGGCCATCTGTGGGGTAGACTCCTGCTGTTGCAAGTGGCCATCTGTGTGGTAGACTCCTGCTGTTGCAAGTGGCCATCCGTGTGGTAGACTCCTGCTTTTGCAAGTGGCCATCCGTCTGGTAGACTCCTGCTGTTGCAAGTGGCCATCCGTGTGGTAGACTCCTGCTGTTGCAAGTGGCCATCCGTGTGGTAGACTCCTACTGTTGCAAGTGGCCATCTGTGTGGTAGACTCCTGCTGTTGCAAGCGGCCATCTGTGTGGTAGACTCCTGCTGTTGCAAGTGGCCATCAGTGTGGTAGACTCCTGCTGTTGCAAGTGGCCATCTGTGGGGTAGACTCCTGCTGTTGCAAGTGGCCATCTGTGTGGTAGACTCCTGCTGTTGCAAGTGGCCATCTGTGTGGTAGACTCCTGCTGTTGCAAGTGGCCATCAGTGTGGTAGACTCCTGCTGTTGCAAGTGGCCATCTGTGTGGTAGACTCCTGCTGTTGCAAGTGGCCATCTGTGGGGTAGACTCCTGCTGTTGCAAGTGGCCATCTGTGTGGTAGACTCCTGCTGTTGCAAGTGGCCATCTGTGTGGTAGACTCCTGCTGTTGCAAGTGGCCATCTGTGTGGTAGACTCCTGCTGTTGCAAGTGGCCATCTGTGTGGTAGACTCCTGCTGTTGCAAGTGGCCATCTGTGTGGTAGACTCCTGCTGTTGCAAGTGGCCATCTGTGTGGTAGACTCCTGCTGTTGCAAGTGGCCATCCGTGTGGTAGACTCCTGCTGTTGCAAGTGGCCATCCGTGTGGTAGACTCCTGCTGTTGCAAGTGGCCATCTGTGTGGTAGACTACTGCTGTTGCAAGTGGCCATCTGTGTGGTAGACTCCTGCTGTTGCAAGTGGCCATCCGTGTGGTAGACTCCTGCTGTTGCAAGTGGCCATCTGTGGGGTAGACTCCTGCTGTTGCAAGTGGCCATCTGTGTGGTAGACTCCTGCTGTTGCAAGTGGCCATCCGTGTGGTAGACTCCTGCTGTTGCAAGTGGCCATCCGTCTGGTAGACTCCTGCTGTTGCAAGTGGCCATCCGTGTGGTAGACTCCTGCTGTTGCAAGTGGCCATCCGTGTGGTAGACTCCTGCTGTTGCAAGTGGCCATCTGTGTGGTAGACTCCTGCTGTTGCAAGTGGCCATCTGTGTGGTAGACTCCTGCTGTTGCAAGTGGCCATCTGTGTGGTAGACTCCTGCTGTTGCAAGTGGCCATCTGTGGGGTAGACTCCTGCTGTTGCAAGTGGCCATCTCTGTGGTAGACTCCTGCTGTTGCAAGTGGCCATCCGTGTGGTAGACTCCTGCTGTTGCAAGTGGCCATCCGTGTGGTAGACTCCTGCTGTTGCAAGTGGCCATCCGTGTGGTAGACTCCTGCTGTTGCAAGTGGCCATCCGTGTGGTAGACTCCTGCTGTTGCAAGTGGCCATCTGTGTGGTAGACTCCTGCTGTTGCAAGTGGCCATCTGTGTGGTAGACTCCTGCTGTTGCAAGTGGCCATCTGTGTGGTAGACTCCTGCTGTTGCAAGTGGCCATCTGTGTGGTAGACTCCTGCTGTTGCAAGTGGCCATCTGTGTGGTAGACTCCTGCTGTTGCAAGTGGCCATCTGTGTGGTAGACTCCTGCTGTTGCAAGTGGCCATCTGTGGGGTAGACTCCTGCTGTTGCAAGTGGCCATCTGTGTGGTAGACTCCTGCTGTTGCAAGTGGCCATCTGTGTGGTAGACTCCTGCTGCACAGCGGTGCAAACAGGAGTGTGACTGACAGGTATTCTGCTAGCCCAAGCCAGGGAACAGACCAGGGAACAGACCAGGGAACAGACCAGGGAAGAGACCAGGGAACAGACCAGGGAACAGACCAGGGACACGGCCAGGGAAGAGACCAGGGAACAGACCAGGGAAGAGACCAGGGAACAGACCAGGGAACAGACCAGGGAAGAGACCAGGGAACAGACCAGGGAACAGACCAGGGACACGGCCAGGACCGCCCCGCGAGGACTAATCCTAAAGTAAGAGCTGACTCAGCCATTTGTGTCCCAGATGTGTGAGTCTGCTCTTCTTGCCACACCTGGCAGCCCTGCTAGCTTCCATCTTGTATCCGTGGTGACGAGGACTCCTTCCAAAGTGATGAGAGTTTGATGAGCACGTATTCATCCTGCTCTGGTCCGTCAACACAGGACCCACTGACTTGAAGACTATATTTAGCTTTCTCTGCGGGCTCCACCATAAAGAAAATAAAGAAAGCCAGGAACCATTTGAGGAAAGGTGAAGCTGACATCACAACAAAGTCCAACCTTGTGTTCCCCGCACGAAAAGGAGCAGGGAGGCTTTTCTCACTGGATGAAAATGACAGTTTTTGAAACCCAAAAAAGATATCAGGTAAAAATGTATGAATATGATCATTTTATACACCGTACATTCCAGACCATAAGGTGTACCAAATAATAAGGCGCACTGCCGATCACCTTTTTCCATGTCTAAGACGCATATTATTATTATTATTATTTATTTAGTGTGGTCTACATAACATGTCATGGTGCTTCTCTGCTCAAAATGTTGCATAGATGATGTTTTACACACCATCTTCAACTCACTTTCTGACAGTCTCTTCAGGATGCACCCTTCTGTGGGCGCTCTTATGTATGTGCCTCCACTTGGACAGTGTCTTCTCCTTGTTGTAGCGGTGTAGCGTGCAAGGACGGGAGTGGAAGAAGTGTCAAAAGATGGCGCTAACTGTTTTAATGACATTCACACTTTACTTCCATCAATAACGGAGCAGCATCTCCTCATCCGTGGCTCACTAGTGCAACAACAACACCCGAAATGTGTCCTGTGACCGGAACTCTCTAATAAGTAAAGTTCCTTGGGTGAATAATGTAAAGTCACTACACCGGTATGTTTTAGTGCTTTTATGGTGAGTTTACTGACACTAAACTTTACACTACTTTATATTAAAATGGTAACAGTGGAGGATGAATGTCACATAACAAGAAGATAGAGAAGAAGAAGAAGAAGAAGAAGAAGAAGAAGAAGAAGAAGAAGAAGAAGAAGCTTATCCACCACGGTGTCGACACCGACTACAAAGGCAGAGGCACACCATTTTTCAGGACAGGTGACATGTAAACAACACAACCACCGTGTCCATGTCTTCTTGTAGTCATGTGTCTCTTACAACACTGTTGACCACACCTTGTACAGGTGACATGTAAACAACACTGTTGACCACACCTTGTACAGGTGACATGTAAACAACACTGTTGACCACACCTTGCACAGGTGACATGTAAACAACACTGTTGACCACACCTTGTACAGGTGACATGTAAACAACACTGTTGACCACACCTTGTACAGGTGACATGTAAACAACACTGTTGACCACACCTTGCACAGGTGACATGTAAACAACACTGTTGACCA
This sequence comes from Nerophis ophidion, assembly GCF_033978795.1. Classification (NCBI taxonomy): domain Eukaryota; kingdom Metazoa; phylum Chordata; class Actinopteri; order Syngnathiformes; family Syngnathidae; genus Nerophis; species Nerophis ophidion. The sequence continues at coordinate 540,067 of NC_084626.1, read as the reverse complement.
CACCTTGTACAGGTGACATGTAAACAACACTGTTGACCACACCTTGCACAGGTGACATGTAAACAACACTGTTGACCACACCTTGTACAGGTGACATGTAAACAACACTGTTGACCACACCTTGTACAGGTGACATGTAAACAACACTGTTGACCACACCTTGTACAGGTGACATGTAAACAACACTGTTGACCACACCTTGCACAGGTGACATGTAAACAACACTGTTGACCACACCTTGCACAGGTGACATGTAAACAACACTGTTGACCACACCTTGCACAGGTGACATGTAAACAACACTGTTGACCACACCTTGTACAGGTGACATGTAAACAACACTGTTGACCACACCTTGCACAGGTGACATGTAAACAACACAACCACCCTGTCCATGACTTCCTGTCCAACAGGAAGTCCAGATAGACCAGACCTGATGAAATGTGACAAAGTATGTGAGCCTGGTCTCCAGAAGTGCTCCCGTCGCCTAGCAACCAGGACAACTTGAATGTGTTGGGAATTACTCGACACTGCAAGACTTGCTCAGCCAATATCAAAAATTGCACTGGGAGCTTTTTATCTAATCTCCCAAAGCTTTTTTTTTTTTTTTTTTTTTTTTTTAAATCCAAAATTAGATTTTTCATTTTCTGTCCGTATGTCTTCTGGTGGGTTGCACTCAAGTGTTAAAAGATTTATGACAAGGTGCCAGCTTGATTCGGAAAACTAGTAGACTTTCATGTGCAACTGAAAAAAATGTTCCATCCATCCATCCATCCATTTACTACCGCTTATTCCCTTGGGGGTGGCGGGGGGCGCTGCTGCCTATCTCAGCTACAATCGGGCGGAAGGCAGAGGGCCAAAATATACAAAAGGCAAAAGCAGTGAAGTTGTCATCTTGTTGAATTGCTAAATAAAAAGAGAATACAATGATTCTCAAGTCCTTGGGTGTTGGACTAGATGCTCACCAAACACTGCAAAGAGTGCGTCAAAAACTATACTTTCACAAAATAAAAGAATGTTTTAATGTAAGGTTGTGATCCAGATTATGTTTACAAATATATAAAGATGTGATAGTTAGCTTTGTTGTGTCATAAAAAGGGTGTTACTAAGCGCCTGGAATGTTCTCATCATAGAGTTCATCGCCTCGGCGCTGACAGAATGTTCTCATCATAGAGTTCATCGTCTCGGCGCTCACAGAATGTTCTCATCATAGAGTTCATCGTCTCGGCGCTGACAGAATGTTCTCATCATAGAGTTCATCGTCTCGGCGCTCACAGAATGTTCTCATCATAGAGTTCATCGTCTCGGCGCTCACAGAATGTTCTCATCATAGAGTTCATCGTCTCGGCGCTCACAGAATGTTCTCATCATAGAGTTCATCGTCTCGGCGCTCACAGAATGTTCTCATCATAGAGTTCATCGTCTCGGCGCTCACAGAATGTTCTCATCGTAGAGTTCATCGTCTCGGCGCTCACAGAATGTTCTCATCATAGAGTTCATCGTCTCGGCGCTCACAGAATGTTCTCATCATAGAGTTCATCGTCTCGGCGCTCACAGAATGTTCTCATCGTAGAGTTCATCGTCTCGGCGCTCACAGAATGTTCTCATCGTAGAGTTCATCGTCTCGGCGCTCACAGAATGTTCTCATCGTAGAGTTCATCGTCTCGGCGCTCACAGAATGTTCTCATCATAGAGTTCATCGTCTCGGCGCTCACAGAATGTTCTCATCATAGAGTTCATCGTCTCGGCGCTCACAGAATGTTCTCATCATAGAGTTCATCGTCTCGGCGCTGACAGAATGTTCTCATCATAGAGTTCATCGTCTCGGCGCTCACAGAATGTTCTCATCATAGAGTTCATCGTCTCGGCGCTCACAGAATGTTCTCATCATAGAGTTCATCGTCTCGGCGCTCACAGAATGTTCTCATCATAGAGTTCATCGTCTCGGCGCTCACAGAATGTTCTCATCATAGAGTTCATCGTCTCGGCGCTCACAGAATGTTCTCATCATAGAGTTCATCGTCTCGGCGCTCACAGAATGTTCTCATCGTAGAGTTCATCGTCTCGGCGCTCACAGAATGTTCTCATCGTAGAGTTCATCGTCTCGGCGCTCACAGAATGTTCTCATCGTAGAGTTCATCGTCTCGGCGCTCACAGAATGTTCTCATCGTAGAGTTCATCGTCTCGGCGCTCACAGAATGTTCTCATCGTAGAGTTCATCGCCTCGGCGCTGACAGAATGTTCTCATCATAGAGTTCATCGTCTCGGCGCTCACAGAATGTTCTCATCATAGAGTTCATCGTCTCGGCGCTCACAGAATGTTCTCATCATAGAGTTCATCGTCTCGGCGCTCACAGAATGTTCTCATCATAGAGTTCATCGTCTCGGCGCTCACAGAATGTTCTCATCGTAGAGTTCATCGTCTCGGCGCTCACAGAATGTTCTCATCGTAGAGTTCATCGTCTCGGCGCTCACAGAATGTTCTCATCGTAGAGTTCATCGTCTCGGCGCTCACAGAATGTTCTCATCATAGAGTTCATCGTCTCGGCGCTCACAGAATGTTCTCATCATAGAGTTCATCGCCTCGGCGCTGACAGAATGTTCTCATCATAGAGTTCATCGTCTCGGCGCTCACAGAATGTTCTCATCATAGAGTTCATCGTCTCGGCGCTCACAGAATGTTCTCATCATAGAGTTCATCGTCTCGGCGCTCACAGAATGTTCTCATCATAGAGTTCATCGTCTCGGCGCTCACAGAATGTTCTCATCATAGAGTTCATCGTCTCGGCGCTCACAGAATGTTCTCATCATAGAGTTCATCGTCTCGGCGCTCACAGAATGTTCTCATCATAGAGTTCATCGTCTCGGCGCTCACAGAATGTTCTCATCATAGAGTTCATCGTCTCGGCGCTCACAGAATGTTCTCATCATAGAGTTCATCGTCTCGGCGCTCACAGAATGTTCTCATCATAGAGTTCATCGTCTCGGCGCTCACAGAATGTTCTCATCATAGAGTTCATCGTCTCGGCGCTCACAGAATGTTCTCATCGTAGAGTTCATCGTCTCGGCGCTCACAGAATGTTCTCATCGTAGAGTTCATCGTCTCGGCGCTCACAGAATGTTCTCATCGTAGAGTTCATCGTCTCGGCGCTCACAGAATGTTCTCATCGTAGAGTTCATCGTCTCGGCGCTCACAGAATGTTCTCATCGTAGAGTTCATCGCCTCGGCGCTGACAGAATGTTCTCATCATAGAGTTCATCGTCTCGGCGCTCACAGAATGTTCTCATCATAGAGTTCATCGTCTCGGCGCTCACAGAATGTTCTCATCATAGAGTTCATCGTCTCGGCGCTCACAGAATGTTCTCATCATAGAGTTCATCGCCTCGGCGCTGACAGAATGTTCTCATCATAGAGTTCATCGTCTCGGCGCTCACAGAATGTTCTCATCATAGAGTTCATCGTCTCGGCGCTCACAGAATGTTCTCATCATAGAGTTCATCGTCTCGGCGCTCACAGAATGTTCTCATCATAGAGTTCATCGTCTCGGCGCTCACAGAATGTTCTCATCATAGAGTTCATCGTCTCGGCGCTCACAGAATGTTCTCATCATAGAGTTCATCGTCTCGGCGCTCACAGAATGTTCTCATCATAGAGTTCATCGTCTCGGCGCTCACAGAATGTTCTCATCATAGAGTTCATCGTCTCGGCGCTCACAGAATGTTCTCATCATAGAGTTCATCGTCTCGGCGCTCACAGAATGTTCTCATCATAGAGTTCATCGTCTCGGCGCTCACAGAATGTTCTCATCATAGAGTTCATCGTCTCGGCGCTCACAGAATGTTCTCATCATAGAGTTCATCGTCTCGGCGCTCACAGAATGTTCTCATCATAGAGTTCATCGTCTCGGCGCTCACAGAATGTTCTCATCATAGAGTTCATCGTCTCGGCGCTCACAGAATGTTCTCATCGTAGAGTTCATCGTCTCGGCGCTCACAGAATGTTCTCATCGTAGAGTTCATCGTCTCGGCGCTCACAGAATGTTCTCATCGTAGAGTTCATCGTCTCGGCGCTCACAGAATGTTCTCATCATAGAGTTCATCGTCTCGGCGCTCACAGAATGTTCTCATCATAGAGTTCATCGTCTCGGCGCTCACAGAATGTTCTCATCATAGAGTTCATCGTCTCGGCGCTCACAGAATGTTCTCATCATAGAGTTCATCGCCTCGGCGCTGACAGAATGTTCTCATCATAGAGTTCATCGTCTCGGCGCTCACAGAATGTTCTCATCATAGAGTTCATCGTCTCGGCGCTCACAGAATGTTCTCATCATAGAGTTCATCGTCTCGGCGCTGACAGAATGTTCTCATCATAGAGTTCATCGTCTCGGCGCTCACAGAATGTTCTCATCATAGAGTTCATCGTCTCGGCGCTGACAGAATGTTCTCATCATAGAGTTCATCGTCTCGGCGCTCACAGAATGTTCTCATCATAGAGTTCATCGTCTCGGCGCTCACAGAATGTTCTCATCATAGAGTTCATCGTCTCGGCGCTCACAGAATGTTCTCATCATAGAGTTCATCGTCTCGGCGCTCACAGAATGTTCTCATCATAGAGTTCATCGTCTCGGCGCTCACAGAATGTTCTCATCGTAGAGTTCATCGTCTCGGCGCTCACAGAATGTTCTCATCGTAGAGTTCATCGTCTCGGCGCTCACAGAATGTTCTCATCGTAGAGTTCATCGTCTCGGCGCTCACAGAATGTTCTCATCGTAGAGTTCATCGTCTCGGCGCTCACAGAATGTTCTCATCGTAGAGTTCATCGTCTCGGCGCTCACAGAATGTTCTCATCGTAGAGTTCATCGCCTCGGCGCTGACAGAATGTTCTCATCATAGAGTTCATCGTCTCGGCGCTCACAGAATGTTCTCATCATAGAGTTCATCGTCTCGGCGCTCACAGAATGTTCTCATCATAGAGTTCATCGTCTCGGCGCTCACAGAATGTTCTCATCATAGAGTTCATCGTCTCGGCGCTCACAGAATGTTCTCATCGTAGAGTTCATCGTCTCGGCGCTCACAGAATGTTCTCATCGTAGAGTTCATCGTCTCGGCGCTCACAGAATGTTCTCATCATAGAGTTCATCGTCTCGGCGCTCACAGAATGTTCTCATCATAGAGTTCATCGCCTCGGCGCTGACAGAATGTTCTCATCATAGAGTTCATCGTCTCGGCGCTCACAGAATGTTCTCATCATAGAGTTCATCGTCTCGGCGCTCACAGAATGTTCTCATCATAGAGTTCATCGTCTCGGCGCTCACAGAATGTTCTCATCATAGAGTTCATCGTCTCGGCGCTCACAGAATGTTCTCATCATAGAGTTCATCGTCTCGGCGCTCACAGAATGTTCTCATCATAGAGTTCATCGTCTCGGCGCTCACAGAATGTTCTCATCATAGAGTTCATCGTCTCGGCGCTCACAGAATGTTCTCATCATAGAGTTCATCGTCTCGGCGCTCACAGAATGTTCTCATCATAGAGTTCATCGTCTCGGCGCTCACAGAATGTTCTCATCATAGAGTTCATCGTCTCGGCGCTCACAGAATGTTCTCATCATAGAGTTCATCGTCTCGGCGCTCACAGAATGTTCTCATCGTAGAGTTCATCGTCTCGGCGCTCACAGAATGTTCTCATCGTAGAGTTCATCGTCTCGGCGCTCACAGAATGTTCTCATCGTAGAGTTCATCGTCTCGGCGCTCACAGAATGTTCTCATCGTAGAGTTCATCGTCTCGGCGCTCACAGAATGTTCTCATCGTAGAGTTCATCGCCTCGGCGCTGACAGAATGTTCTCATCATAGAGTTCATCGTCTCGGCGCTCACAGAATGTTCTCATCATAGAGTTCATCGTCTCGGCGCTCACAGAATGTTCTCATCATAGAGTTCATCGTCTCGGCGCTCACAGAATGTTCTCATCATAGAGTTCATCGCCTCGGCGCTGACAGAATGTTCTCATCATAGAGTTCATCGTCTCGGCGCTCACAGAATGTTCTCATCATAGAGTTCATCGTCTCGGCGCTCACAGAATGTTCTCATCATAGAGTTCATCGTCTCGGCGCTCACAGAATGTTCTCATCATAGAGTTCATCGTCTCGGCGCTCACAGAATGTTCTCATCATAGAGTTCATCGTCTCGGCGCTCACAGAATGTTCTCATCATAGAGTTCATCGTCTCGGCGCTCACAGAATGTTCTCATCATAGAGTTCATCGTCTCGGCGCTCACAGAATGTTCTCATCATAGAGTTCATCGTCTCGGCGCTCACAGAATGTTCTCATCATAGAGTTCATCGTCTCGGCGCTCACAGAATGTTCTCATCATAGAGTTCATCGTCTCGGCGCTCACAGAATGTTCTCATCATAGAGTTCATCGTCTCGGCGCTCACAGAATGTTCTCATCATAGAGTTCATCGTCTCGGCGCTCACAGAATGTTCTCATCATAGAGTTCATCGTCTCGGCGCTCACAGAATGTTCTCATCATAGAGTTCATCGTCTCGGCGCTCACAGAATGTTCTCATCGTAGAGTTCATCGTCTCGGCGCTCACAGAATGTTCTCATCGTAGAGTTCATCGTCTCGGCGCTCACAGAATGTTCTCATCATAGAGTTCATCGTCTCGGCGCTCACAGAATGTTCTCATCATAGAGTTCATCGTCTCGGCGCTCACAGAATGTTCTCATCATAGAGTTCATCGTCTCGGCGCTCACAGAATGTTCTCATCATAGAGTTCATCGTCTCGGCGCTCACAGAATGTTCTCATCATAGAGTTCATCGCCTCGGCGCTGACAGAATGTTCTCATCATAGAGTTCATCGTCTCGGCGCTCACAGAATGTTCTCATCATAGAGTTCATCGTCTCGGCGCTCACAGAATGTTCTCATCATAGAGTTCATCGTCTCGGCGCTGACAGAATGTTCTCATCATAGAGTTCATCGTCTCGGCGCTCACAGAATGTTCTCATCATAGAGTTCATCGTCTCGGCGCTCACAGAATGTTCTCATCATAGAGTTCATCGTCTCGGCGCTCACAGAATGTTCTCATCATAGAGTTCATCGTCTCGGCGCTCACAGAATGTTCTCATCATAGAGTTCATCGTCTCGGCGCTGACAGAATGTTCTCATCATAGAGTTCATCGTCTCGGCGCTCACAGAATGTTCTCATCATAGAGTTCATCGTCTCGGCGCTCACAGAATGTTCTCATCATAGAGTTCATCGTCTCGGCGCTCACAGAATGTTCTCATCATAGAGTTCATCGTCTCGGCGCTCACAGAATGTTCTCATCATAGAGTTCATCGTCTCGGCGCTCACAGAATGTTCTTGCCGTCAACGCTGGTCAGTTTTTTAGGGCATTAGGGCAAGTCACTAGGGTGGTGGGGGGAATGCCACCTTTCAGTTGGAGCTAAAATACAAGATCCTCTGTTAAGTGTTCACAGTTCACAAAAAAGTCACCATTTTCTGTGATTGTTGGATTATGTTTAGAACTATCTATATAGATGTGATAGTTTGGTTTCTTTTGTCAGAAAAAGTAAGATCAGAACGACAGCAATCTCATGCGTCCTTGGTACATTTTATTCTATGTTTTGCTGCATGTTCTTTTTGTTGATGTAGATGTGTTTTTTGAAATGGCAGTGCCACCATTTATACTGTATTTACTGTATATATATGTATGTATGTACATTGAACAGCTCCACTGAAGGATCATGTTGCGGAAGGCCGTTTGTGAGTTGTCCAGTGAAAGGTTGTACAAATACTAGTTCAAATCCACTACTAGTCACAAAGCAAATGTGTCAGAAAAACAGGCATTCTGCAGATCCTGGCATTAGTGACAGGGCAGCACGGTGGAGCAGTGGTTAGAGTTCATGTCTCACTGTGAGAAGGTCCTGGGTTCGATTTACTAGCTCAGGGTCTTTCGGTGTGAAGTTTGCATGTTCACCCTGTGACTGCACGGGTCTCTCCAGGTACTCTGGCTTCCTCACACCTCCAGAAACATGCACCTGGGGATAGGCCCCTCCCACCTCCAAAGACATGCACCTGGGGATAGGCCCCTCCCACCTCCAAAGACATGCACCCCGGGATAGGCCCCTCCCACCTCTAAAGACATGCTCCTGGGGATAGGCCCCTCCCACCTCCAAAGACATGCACCTGGGGACAGGCCCCTCCCACCTCCAAAGACATGCACCTGGGGATAGGCCCCTCCCACCTCCAAAGACATTCACCTGGGGATAGGCCCCTCCCACCTCCAAAGACATGCACCTGGGGATAGGCCCCTCCCACCTCCAAAGACATGCACCTGGGGATAGGTTGATTGGCAACACTAAATGGTCCCTAGTGTGTGAATTAGTGAATGTTGTCTATCTGTGTTGGCCCTGTGATGAGGTGGTGACTTGTCCAGGGTGTACCCCGCCTTCCGCCCGATTGTAGCTGGGATAGGCACCCGCACACCCCGCAACCCAAAAAGGGAATAAGCGGTAGGAAATGGATGGACGGATGTTTGACTCCTTCTGTATGATGTCCAACATGGGAGTGTGGTGTGGTAACTCACCTGTATGATCTCCAACATGGGAGTGTGGTGTGGTAACTCACCTGTATGATGTCCAACATGGGAGTGTGGTGTGGTAACTCACCTGTATGATCTCCAACATGGGAGTGTGGTGTGGTAACTCACCTGTATGATGTCCAACATGGGAGTGTGGTGTGGTAACTCACCTGTATGATCTCCAATATGGGAGTGTGGTGTGGTAACTCACCTGTATGATCTCCAATATGGGAGTGTGGTGTGGTAACTCACCTGTATGATCTCCAATATGGGAGTGTGGTGTGGTAACTCACCTGTATGATGTCCAACATGGGAGTGTGGTGTGGTAACTCACCTGTATGATGTCCAACATGGGAGTGTGGTGTGGTAACTCACCTGTATGATCTCCAATATGGGAGTGTGGTGTGGTAACTCACCTGTATGATCTCCAACATGGGAGTGTGGTGTGGTAACTCACCTGTATGATCTCCAATATGGGAGTGTGGTGTGGTAACTCACCTGTATGAAGGGAAACAAGAGACCCACGGTGAAGTTGGCCAGCCAGTTGACAGTTCCTGCGATCATGAAGGCAGCAGGTCTGTAGGCTTGCTCGAACAGTTCCCCCGTCAGGATGAAGGGGATGCCTCCTGTAGCCAGCATCAGCAGTTAATAAGTTAGTTAGTCAGTTAGTTAGTCAGTTAGTTAGTTAGTTAGTTAGTTAGTTAGTTAGTTAGTTAGTTAGTTAGTTAGTTAGTTAGTATGACCTGCTCACCGTCTTCGCTTTCAACGGGCTTTGCCAATGGTGAATATAAACGAGGACATACTTGACTTTCACTTTGCTCTGGAGCAGCTCTTGTGCATTGCCGCCTATTTGCCACCTATTTGCCACCTATTTGCCACCTATTTGCCGCCTATTTGCCACCTATTTGCCACCTATTTGCCACCTATTTGCCACCTATTTGCCGCCTATTTGCCACCTATTTGCCGCCTATTTGCCACCTATTTGCCACCTATTTGCCACCTATTTGCCACCTATTTGCCACCTATTTGCCACCTATTTGCCGCCTATTTGCCACCTATTTGCCACCTATTTGCCACCTATTTGCCACCTATTTGCCACCTATTTGCCACCTATTTGCCACCTATTTGCCACCTATTTGCCGCCTATTTGCCACCTATTTGCCACCTATTTGCCACCTATTTGCCACCTATTTGCCACCTATTTGCCACCTATTTGCCACCTATTTGCCACCTATTTGCCGCCTATTTGCCACCTATTTGCCACCTATTTGCCACCTATTTGCCACCTATTTGCCACCTATTTGCCGCCTATTTGCCACCTATTTGCCACCTATTTGCCACCTATTTGCCACCTATTTGCCACCTATTTGCCACCTATTTGCCACCTATTTGCCGCCTATTTGCCACCTATTTGCCACCTATTTGCCACCTATTTGCCACCTATTTGCCACCTATTTGCCACCTATTTGCCACCTATTTGCCACCTGTTCCACTTCAACTCCCCCATGAATTCTGGACCTTCAGTCAATGGAAATACAGAACTGTACTGACAATTTACGTTCGGTTAACTCTGTTATGATCCACTGCCCGGATAATATTCTGTTTGGGTTTTTTGAGTCACTTGTGTTTTCTGTTGGTTTTGGACTCCTTGGGTTCCCGTTTGTGCACCTGAGTTACCATAGTTACTTATTATTGTCACCTGCAGCTTGTGTTCCAGACGCGCACCTGTTTGCAATCACTGACATTATTTAAGCCTGTCTTTGCCAGTCAGTCAGTCTGGCTTCTTTACTTTGCGTCTCGCGACTATCACGTAAGGTTTTATTTGTCTCCTAGTCCTCTGCTAGTTATCTTAGTCTGTGCTAAGTGTAGCCTTAGCTTCCGGTGCACTCAGCACCTTATCCAGTCGGTTTGTTTTCAGTCTTGTACCTGCTCTGTGTTGTTTTTACTATTAAATCAAGTCTTTACCTGCAAGTCTTGCCCGGATTCGTCATTTGCATCCTGGGAGAACAAAAACCTGCATCACCATGCGACCCGGTCGTGACAAACTCACTTGTATTGCCAATACCGTATTTTCCGGACTACAAGGCGGACTTAAAATCCTTTTTTTTTTTTTCTCAAAACTTGACAGTGCGCCTTATGACCCGGTGCACTCAATGTACGGAGTAATTCTGGTTGTGCTGACCAACCTTGAAGCTTTTTTATTTGATACATGGTGAAATGATAAGTGTGACCAGTAGATGGCAGTCACACATAAGAGATACGTGTAGACTGCAATATGACTCAAGGAAACAACACCAACATGTTAAATGTTCCATTGAAAATATAGAACATTACACACGGCGTTCAAAAATCTATGAAAATGTTTTAGTAGGACTTTGGTAAGCTATGAAGCCACACCGCTTGATGGATTGTACTGTGCTTCAACATAGGAGTATTATTATGCTGTGTCTATAAGGTAAGACATATTATCTGCTGTTTTGTTTCACTATATTATGCAAAAGCAACTTTTCTTACCGTCTGGTACCTGCTGATCTGTATTTGGGATCTGCATATGTCCTTAAAAATGTATGCGTGCGTCGACCTTTGTAGTCTGTAACGACTCCGTAGTGCATAAGCTTCTTCTTATTCTCTATCTTCTTGTTATGTGACATTCATCCTCCACTGTTTCCATTTCTAATATAAAGTAGTGTAAAGTTCTTACTTATATCTGTCAGTAAACTCACCATGAAAGCACTAAAACATACCGGTGTAGTGACTTTACATTATTCACCCAAGGAACTTTACTTATTAGAGAGTTCCGGGAGATGATGGGGAGAAGACGCTGTCAAAGTGGAGGCACGTAAACCAGAGCGCCCACAAAAGGGTGCATCCTGAAGAGACTGTCAGAAAGTGAGTTGAAGATGATGTGTAAAACATCATCTATGCAACATTTTGAGCAAAGAAGCACCATGACATGTTATGTAGACCACAAGGAAGTCTTTTACATTGAGAAAATAATCATCATCCTAATATGACTCCCTTAATACGCCTTGTAATTGGGTGCGCCTTATAAATGAACTAAAATGTGAAAATAGACCATTTCTCTGCAGTGCGCCTTAAAGTCCAGTGCGCCTTATGGTCCGCTTTAAGACAACTAATTAACAGCCGCTGTGTGTGACGTCATCTCCCGCTGAACAAATGGTGGATTTAGGCCACTCCCCCATTTTGACAACACAAACCTCCGCTGACCACCCCCAATAGATGCTGGAGATTACTACTGGTCATGCTTATTATAGCATAAATAACAGAGGAACATGCTTATTATGGCTTAAATAACAGAGGAACATGCTTATTATAGCATAAATAACAGAGAAACATGCTTATTATAGCATAAATAACAGAGGAACATGCTTATTATGGCTTAAATAACAGAGGAACATGCTTATTATGGCTTAAATAACAGAGGAACATGCTTATTATAGCATAAATAACAGAGAAACATGCTTATTATAGCATAAATAACAGAGGAACATGCTTATTATGGCTTAAATAACAGAGGAACATGCTTATTATAGCATAAATAACAGAGAAACATGCTTATTATAGCATAAATAACAGAGGAACATGCTTATTATAGCATAAATAACAGAGGAACATGCTTATTATAGCACAAATAACAGAGAAACATGCTTATTATAGCATAAATAACAGAGGAACATGCTTATTATGGCTTAAATAACAGAGGAACATGCTTATTATGGCATAAATAACAGAGGAACATGCTTATTATGGCATAAATAACAGAGGAACATGCTTATTATAGCATAAATAACAGAGAAACATGCTTATTATAGCATAAATAACAGAGGAACATGCTTATTATAGCATAAATAACAGAGGAACATGCTTATTATAGCATAAATAACAGAGGAACATGCTTATTATAGCATAAATAACAGAGGAACATGCTTATTATAGCATAAATAACAGAGGAACATGCTTATTATAGCATAAATAACAGAGGAACATGCTTATTATGGCTTGAATAACAGAGGAACATGCTTATTATGGCATAAATAACAGAGGAACATGCTTATTATAGCATAAATAACAGAGGAACATGCTTATTATGGCTTGAATAACAGAGGAACATGCTTATTATGGCATAAATAACAGAGGAACATGCTTATTATAGCATAAATAACAGAGGAACATGCTTATTATGGCTTAAATAACAAAGTGAAAGTAAGGAGAAGTAGGATGGTAAGAAAAGGATTACCTGGCCCCGAGCAGAAAGAAGCAATAACAGCCAGTATGCAGGCGAAGCTGAGGTATGGCATCCATGACACACTGTCCTGCAAGAGAAATGGTGTGGCGCTGACTCATGATTCAACTACAACAACTTTGTGCCATAACTACAAAATCACACCTGACTGATGTTTTATAAGAAGCTCTGGCACATAGGGCCTGGTCTACTGAATCACACCTGACTGATGTTTTATAAGAAGCTCTGGCACATAGGGCCTGGTCTACTCAATCACACCTGACTGATGTTTTATAAGAAGCTCTGGCACATAGGGCCTGGTCTACTCAATCACACCTGACTGATGTTTTATAAGAAGCTCTGGCACATAGGGCCTGGTCTACTCAATCACACCTGACTGATGTTTTATAAGAAGCTCTGGCACATAGGGCCTGGTCTACTCAATCACACCTGACTGATGTTTTATAAGAAGCTCTGGCACATAGGGCCTGGTCTACTGAAGGTTTGCATCAGAGGTGGGTAGAGTAGCCAGAAATTGTACTCAAGTAAGAGTACTGTTACTTTAGAGATGTATTACTCAAGTAAAAGTAAGGAGTAGTCACCCAAATATTTATTTGAGTAAAAGTAAAAAGTATGTTGTGAAAAAACTACTCAAGTACTGAGTAACTGATGAGTAACATGTTTGTTTAATGATGAAGGCAACAAGTAATGCACAAAAATATAAGAATTGCAATGAACAAATTCAGAGTCAGGAATATCTCTTAAGCAACTGAAACAATAATATATCAGAATCAGAAATACTTTAATAATCCCAGGGGAAAATGTTTTATTATCATTATAATATTATATTAAAATATATTAAGTGATAATACATTAAAATAAAAACAAATAAGGCAAATTGAGCCTCAATAACGTAACAGCACCATAGGCTCAGTAGGCAGAGATTTACAAAGGAAAATAACAAGTTAGACTTTAAGCAAATCATAAAGTCTGACAGGTGTGGCCTGCACCTGGGAACACAGGTGACCTTCTGATTGCTGTTTATATGCATGCCTGAGTGTGTGTGTGTGTGTGTGTGTGTGTGTGTGTGTGTGTGTGTGTGTGTGTGTGTGTGTGTGTGTGTGTGCGTGCGTGCGTGCGTGCGTGCGTGCGTGCGTGCGTGCGTGCGTGCGTGCGTGCGTGCGTGCGTGCGTGCGTGTGTGTGTGTGTGTCAGGCTGCAGTACGTTAATAAATGATACCCAAACTACGTACATTTCACAGTGATTCATAGCAGGGAAGCTAACATTAGCCCGCGGTGACAGCCAATATATCTACTGACCTTACTTACCACCAAGTGTTTCCTCAAATTTGGCGTTGAGTTGATGTAAGCTGGAATGTACACTTGTTTGGGGAGACACATACTGTATGACAACGCCCTACATAAGTCTTGTTTGGGGAGACACATACTGTATGACAACGCCCTACATAAGTCTTGTTTGGGGAGACACATACTGTATGACAACGCCCTACATAAGTCTTGTTTGGGGAGACACATACTGTATGACAACGCCCTACATAAGTCTTGTTTGGGGAGACACATACTGTATGACAACGCCCTACATAAGTCTTGTTTGGGGAGACACATACTGTATGACAACGCCCTACATAAGTCTTGTTTGGGGAGACACATACTGTATGACAACGCCCTACATAAGTCTTGTTTGGGGAGACACATACTGTATGACAACGCCCTACATAAGTCTTGTTTGGGGAGACACATACTGTATGACAACGCCCTACATAACTCTTGTTTGGGGAGACACATACTGTATGACAACGCCCTACATAACTCTTGTTTGGGGAGACACATACTGTATGACAACGCCCTACATAACTCTTGTTTGGGGAGACACATACTGTATGACAACGCCCTACATAACTCTTGTTTGGGGACACACATACTGTATGACAACGCCCTACATAAGTCTTGTTTGGGGAGACACATACTGTATGACAACACCCTACATAACTCTTGTTTGGGGAGACACATACTGTATGACAACGCCCTACATAAGTCTTGTTTGGGGAGACACATACTGTATGACAACGCCCTACATAAGTCTTGTTTGGGGAGACACATACTGTATGACAACGCCCTACATAAGTCTTGTTTGGGGAGACACATACTGTATGACAACACCCTACATAAGTCTTGTTTGGGAGACACATACTGTATGACAACGCCCTACATAACTCTTGTTTGGGGAGACACATACTGTATGACAACGCCCTACATAACTCTTGTTTGGGGAGACACATACTGTATGACAACGCCCTACATAAGTCTTGTTTGGGGAGACACATACTGTATGACAACGCCCTACATAAGTCTTGTTTGGGGAGACACATACTGTATGACAACACCCTACATAAGTCTTGTTTGGGGAGACACATACTGTATGACAACGCCCTACATAACTCTTGTTTGGGAGACACATACTGTATGACAACACCCTACATAAGTCTTGTTTGGGGAGACACATACTGTATGACAACGCCCTACATAACTCTTGTTTGGGGAGACACATACTGTATGACAACGCCCTACATAAGTCTTGTTTGGGGAGACACATACTGTATGACAACGCCCTACATAAGTCTTGTTTGGGGAGACACATACTGTATGACAACGCCCTACATAACTCTTGTTTGGGGAGACACATACTGTATGACAACGCCCTACATAACTCTTGTTTGGGGAGACACATACTGTATGACAACGCCCTACATAAGTCTTGTTTGGGGAGACACATACTGTATGACAACGCCCTACATAACTCTTGTTTGGGGAGACACATACTGTATGACAACGCCCTACATAAGTCTTGTTTGGGGAGACACATACTGTATGACAACGCCCTACATAAGTCTTGTTTGGGGAGACACATACTGTATGACAACGCCCTACATAAGTCTTGTTTGGGGAGACACATACTGTATGACAACGCCCTACATAACTCTTGTTTGGGGAGACACATACTGTATGACAACGCCCTACATAAGTCTTGTTTGGGGAGACACATACTGTATGACAACGCCCTACATAAGTCTTGTTTGGGGAGACACATACTGTATGACAACGCCCTACATAAGTCTTGTTTGGGGAGACACATACTGTATGACAACGCCCTACATAAGTCTTGTTTGGGGAGACACATACTGTATGACAACGCCCTACATAACTCTTGTTTGGGGAGACACATACTGTATGACAACGCCCTACATAACTCTTGTTTGGGGAGACACATACTGTATGACAACGCCCTACATAAGTCTTGTTTGGGGAGACACATACTGTATGACAACGCCCTACATAAGTCTTGTTTGGGGAGACACATACTGTATGACAACGCCCTACATAAGTCTTGTTTGGGGAGACACATACTGTATGACAACACCCTACATAAGTCTTGTTTGGGGAGACACATACTGTATGACAACGCCCTACATAACTCTTGTTTGGGGAGACACATACTGTATGACAACGCCCTACATAACTCTTGTTTGGGGAGACACATACTGTATGACAACGCCCTACATAAGTCTTGTTTGGGGAGACACATACTGTATGACAACGCCCTACATAAGTCTTGTTTGGGGAGACACATACTGTATGACAACACCCTACATAAGTCTTGTTTGGGGAGACACATACTGTATGACAACGCCCTACATAACTCTTGTTTGGGGAGACACATACTGTATGACAACACCCTACATAAGTCTTGTTTGGGGAGACACATACTGTATGACAACGCCCTACATAACTCTTGTTTGGGGAGACACATACTGTATGACAACGCCCTACATAAGTCTTGTTTGGGGAGACACATACTGTATGACAACGCCCTACATAAGTCTTGTTTGGGGAGACACATACTGTATGACAACGCCCTACATAACTCTTGTTTGGGGAGACACATACTGTATGACAACGCCCTACATAACTCTTGTTTGGGGAGACACATACTGTATGACAACGCCCTACATAAGTCTTGTTTGGGGAGACACATACTGTATGACAACGCCCTACATAACTCTTGTTTGGGGAGACACATACTGTATGACAACGCCCTACATAAGTCTTGTTTGGGGAGACACATACTGTATGACAACGCCCTACATAAGTCTTGTTTGGGGAGACACATACTGTATGACAACGCCCTACATAAGTCTTGTTTGGGGAGACACATACTGTATGACAACGCCCTACATAACTCTTGTTTGGGGAGACACATACTGTATGACAACGCCCTACATAAGTCTTGTTTGGGGAGACACATACTGTATGACAACGCCCTACATAAGTCTTGTTTGGGGAGACACATACTGTATGACAACGCCCTACATAAGTCTTGTTTGGGGAGACACATACTGTATGACAACGCCCTACATAAGTCTTGTTTGGGGAGACACATACTGTATGACAACGCCCTACATAACTCTTGTTTGGGGAGACACATACTGTATGACAACGCCCTACATAACTCTTGTTTGGGGAGACACATACTGTATGACAACGCCCTACATAACTCTTGTTTGGGGAGACACATACTGTATGACAACGCCCTACATAACTCTTGTTTGGGGACACACATACTGTATGACAACGCCCTACATAAGTCTTGTTTGGGGAGACACATACTGTATGACAACACCCTACATAACTCTTGTTTGGGGAGACACATACTGTATGACAACGCCCTACATAAGTCTTGTTTGGGGAGACACATACTGTATGACAACGCCCTACATAAGTCTTGTTTGGGGAGACACATACTGTATGACAACGCCCTACATAAGTCTTGTTTGGGGAGACACATACTGTATGACAACACCCTACATAAGTCTTGTTTGGGGAGACACATACTGTATGACAACGCCCTACATAACTCTTGTTTGGGGAGACACATACTGTATGACAACGCCCTACATAACTCTTGTTTGGGGAGACACATACTGTATGACAACGCCCTACATAAGTCTTGTTTGGGGAGACACATACTGTATGACAACGCCCTACATAAGTCTTGTTTGGGGAGACACATACTGTATGACAACACCCTACATAAGTCTTGTTTGGGGAGACACATACTGTATGACAACGCCCTACATAACTCTTGTTTGGGGAGACACATACTGTATGACAACACCCTACATAAGTCTTGTTTGGGGAGACACATACTGTATGACAACGCCCTACATAACTCTTGTTTGGGGAGACACATACTGTATGACAACGCCCTACATAAGTCTTGTTTGGGGAGACACATACTGTATGACAACGCCCTACATAACTCTTGTTTGGGGAGACACATACTGTATGACAACGCCCTACATAAGTCTTGTTTGGGGAGACACATACTGTATGACAACGCCCTACATAAGTCTTGTTTGGGGAGACACATACTGTATGACAACGCCCTACATAAGTCTTGTTTGGGGAGACACATACTGTATGACAACGCCCTACATAACTCTTGTTTGGGGAGACACATACTGTATGACAACGCCCTACATAACTCTTGTTTGGGGAGACACATACTGTATGACAACGCCCTACATAAGTCTTGTTTGGGAGACACATACTGTATGACAACGCCCTACATAACTCTTGTTTGGGGAGACACATACTGTATGACAACGCCCTACATAAGTCTTGTTTGGGGAGACACATACTGTATGACAACGCCCTACATAAGTCTTGTTTGGGGAGACACATACTGTATGACAACGCCCTACATAAGTCTTGTTTGGGGAGACACATACTGTATGACAACGCCCTACATAACTCTTGTTTGGGGAGACACATACTGTATGACAACGCCCTACATAAGTCTTGTTTGGGGAGACACATACTGTATGACAACGCCCTACATAAGTCTTGTTTGGGGAGACACATACTGTATGACAACGCCCTACATAAGTCTTGTTTGGGGAGACACATACTGTATGACAACGCCCTACATAAGTCTTGTTTGGGGAGACACATACTGTATGACAACGCCCTACATAACTCTTGTTTGGGGAGACACATACTGTATGACAACGCCCTACATAACTCTTGTTTGGGGAGACACATACTGTATGACAACGCCCTACATAAGTCTTGTTTGGGGAGACACATACTGTATGACAACGCCCTACATAAGTCTTGTTTGGGGAGACACATACTGTATGACAACGCCCTACATAAGTCTTGTTTGGGGAGACACATACTGTATGACAACACCCTACATAAGTCTTGTTTGGGGAGACACATACTGTATGACAACGCCCTACATAACTCTTGTTTGGGGAGACACATACTGTATGACAACGCCCTACATAACTCTTGTTTGGGGAGACACATACTGTATGACAACGCCCTACATAAGTCTTGTTTGGGGAGACACATACTGTATGACAACGCCCTACATAAGTCTTGTTTGGGGAGACACATACTGTATGACAACACCCTACATAAGTCTTGTTTGGGGAGACACATACTGTATGACAACGCCCTACATAACTCTTGTTTGGGGAGACACATACTGTATGACAACACCCTACATAAGTCTTGTTTGGGGAGACACATACTGTATGACAACGCCCTACATAACTCTTGTTTGGGGAGACACATACTGTATGACAACGCCCTACATAAGTCTTGTTTGGGGAGACACATACTGTATGACAACGCCCTACATAAGTCTTGTTTGGGGAGACACATACTGTATGACAACGCCCTACATAACTCTTGTTTGGGGAGACACATACTGTATGACAACGCCCTACATAAGTCTTGTTTGGGGAGACACATACTGTATGACAACGCCCTACATAAGTCTTGTTTGGGGAGACACATACTGTATGACAACGCCCTACATAACTCTTGTTTGGGGAGACACATACTGTATGACAACGCCCTACATAAGTCTTGTTTGGGGAGACACATACTGTATGACAACGCCCTACATAAGTCTTGTTTGGGGAGACACATACTGTATGACAACGCCCTACATAAGTCTTGTTTGGGGAGACACATACTGTATGACAACGCCCTACATAACTCTTGTTTGGGGAGACACATACTGTATGACAACGCCCTACATAAGTCTTGTTTGGGGAGACACATACTGTATGACAACGCCCTACATAAGTCTTGTTTGGGGAGACACATACTGTATGACAACGCCCTACATAAGTCTTGTTTGGGGAGACACATACTGTATGACAACGCCCTACATAAGTCTTGTTTGGGGAGACACATACTGTATGACAACGCCCTACATAACTCTTGTTTGGGGAGACACATACTGTATGACAACGCCCTACATAACTCTTGTTTGGGGAGACACATACTGTATGACAACGCCCTACATAAGTCTTGTTTGGGGAGACACATACTGTATGACAACGCCCTACATAACTCTTGTTTGGGGAGACACATACTGTATGACAACGCCCTACATAAGTCTTGTTTGGGGAGACACATACTGTATGACAACGCCCTACATAAGTCTTGTTTGGGGAGACACATACTGTATGACAACGCCCTACATAAGCTCTTGTTTGGGGAGACACATACTGTATGACAACGCCCTACATAAGTCTTGTTTGGGGAGACACATACTGTATGACAACGCCCTACATAACTCTTGTTTGGGGAGACACATACTGTATGACAACGCCCTACATAAGTCTTGTTTGGGGAGACACATACTGTATGACAACGCCCTACATAAGTCTTGTTTGGGGAGACACATACTGTATGACAACGCCCTACATAAGTCTTGTTTGGGGAGACACATACTGTATGACAACGCCCTACATAAGTCTTGTTTGGGGAGACACATACTGTATGACAACGCCCTACATAACTCTTGTTTGGGGAGACACATACTGTATGACAACGCCCTACATAACTCTTGTTTGGGGAGACACATACTGTATGACAACGCCCTACATAAGTCTTGTTTGGGAGACACATACTGTATGACAACGCCCTACATAAGTCTTGTTTGGGGAGACACATACTGTATGACAACGCCCTACATAAGTCTTGTTTGGGGAGACACATACTGTATGACAACGCCCTACATAAGTCTTGTTTGGGGAGACACATACTGTATGACAACGCCCTACATAACTCTTGTTTGGGGAGACACATACTGTATGACAACGCCCTACATAAGTCTTGTTTGGGGAGACACATACTGTATGACAACGCCCTACATAACTCTTGTTTGGGGAGACACATACTGTATGACAACGCCCTACATAAGTCTTGTTTGGGGAGACACATACTGTATGACAACGCCCTACATAAGTCTTGTTTGGGGAGACACATACTGTATGACAACGCCCTACATAAGTCTTGTTTGGGGAGACACATACTGTATGACAACGCCCTACATAAGTCTTGTTTGGGGAGACACATACTGTATGACAACGCCCTACATAACTCTTGTTTGGGGAGACACATACTGTATGACAACGCCCTACATAACTCTTGTTTGGGGAGACACATACTGTATGACAACGCCCTACATAACTCTTGTTTGGGGAGACACATACTGTATGACAACGCCCTACATAACTCTTGTTTGGGGAGACACATACTGTATGACAACGCCCTACATAAGTCTTGTTTGGGGAGACACATACTGTATGACAACGCCCTACATAAGTCTTGTTTGGGGAGACACATACTGTATGACAACGCCCTACATAAGTCTTGTTTGGGGAGACACATACTGTATGACAACGCCCTACATAAGTCTTGTTTGGGGAGACACATACTGTATGACAACGCCCTACATAACTCTTGTTTGGGGAGACACATACTGTATGACAACGCCCTACATAAGTCTTGTTTGGGGAGACACATACTGTATGACAACGCCCTACATAACTCTTGTTTGGGGAGACACATACTGTATGACAACGCCCTACATAAGTCTTGTTTGGGGAGACACATACTGTATGACAACGCCCTACATAACTCTTGTTTGGGGAGACACATACTGTATGACAACGCCCTACATAACTCTTGTTTGGGGAGACACATACTGTATGACAACGCCCTACATAAGTCTTGTTTGGGGAGACACATACTGTATGACAACGCCCTACATAACTCTTGTTTGGGGAGACACATACTGTATGACAACGCCCTACATAAGTCTTGTTTGGGAGAGACACATACTGTATGACAACGCCCTACATAAGTCTTGTTTGGGGAGACACATACTGTATGACAACGCCCTACATAAGTCTTGTTTGGGGAGACACATACTGTATGACAACGCCCTACATAACTCTTGTTTGGGGAGACACATACTGTATGACAACGCCCTACATAACTCTTGTTTGGGGAGACACATACTGTATGACAACGCCCTACATAAGTCTTGTTTGGGGAGACACATACTGTATGACAACGCCCTACATAACTCTTGTTTGGGGAGACACATACTGTATGACAACGCCCTACATAAGTCTTGTTTGGGGAGACACATACTGTATGACAACGCCCTACATAACTCTTGTTTGGGGAGACACATACTGTATGACAACGCCCTACATAAGTCTTGTTTGGGGAGACACATACTGTATGACAACGCCCTACATAAGTCTTGTTTGGGGAGACACATACTGTATGACAACGCCCTACATAAGTCTTGTTTGGGGAGACACATACTGTATGACAACGCCCTACATAAGTCTTGTTTGGGGAGACACATACTGTATGACAACGCCCTACATAACTCTTGTTTGGGGAGACACATACTGTATGACAACGCCCTACATAACTCTTGTTTGGGGAGACACATACTGTATGACAACGCCCTACATAAGTCTTGTTTGGGGAGACACATACTGTATGACAACGCCCTACATAACTCTTGTTTGGGGAGACACATACTGTATGACAACGCCCTACATAACTCTTGTTTGGGGAGACACATACTGTATGACAACGCCCTACATAAGTCTTGTTTGGGGAGACACATACTGTATGACAACGCCCTACATAACTCTTGTTTGGGGAGACACATACTGTATGACAAGGCCCTACATAAGTCTTGTTTGGGGAGACACATACTGTATGACAACGCCCTACATAAGTCTTGTTTGGGGAGACACATACTGTATGACAACGCCCTACATAAGTCTTGTTTGGGGAGACACATACTGTATGACAACGCCCTACATAACTCTTGTTTGGGGAGACACATACTGTATGACAACGCCCTACATAACTCTTGTTTGGGGAGACACATACTGTATGACAACGCCCTACATAAGTCTTGTTTGGGGAGACACATACTGTATGACAAGGCCCTACATAAGTCTTGTTTGGGGAGACACATACTGTATGACAACGCCCTACATAAGTCTTGTTTGGGGAGACACATACTGTATGACAACGCCCTACATAAGTCTTGTTTGGGGAGACACATACTGTATGACAACGCCCTACATAACTCTTGTTTGGGGAGACACATACTGTATGACAAGGCCCTACATAAGTCTTGTTTGGGGAGACACATACTGTATGACAACGCCCTACATAAGTCTTGTTTGGGGAGACACATACTGTATGACAACGCCCTACATAAGTCTTGTTTGGGGAGACACATACTGTATGACAACGCCCTACATAAGTCTTGTTTGGGGAGACACATACTGTATGACAACGCCCTACATAAGTCTTGTTTGGGGAGACACATACTGTATGACAACGCCCTACATAATCTTGTTTGGGGAGACACATACTGTATGACAACGCCCTACATAAGCTCTTGTTTGGGGAGACACATACTGTATGACAACGCCCTACATAAGTCTTGTTTGGGGAGACACATACTGTATGACAACGCCCTACATAAGTCTTGTTTGGGGAGACACATACTGTATGACAACGCCCTACATAAGTCTTGTTTGGGGAGACACATACTGTATGACAACGCCCTACATAACTCTTGTTTGGGGAGACACATACTGTATGACAACGCCCTACATAAGTC
>NC_084626.1:485577-516166 GCF_033978795.1 Nerophis ophidion | reverse complement strand
GTAGGAAGCTAGAATAGGTAGGTAGGTATGTGGGTTGGATAGGTAGGAAGCTAGAATAGGTAGGTAGGTATGTGGGTTGGATAGGTAGGAAGCTAGAATAGGTAGGTAGGTATGTGGGTTGGATAGGTAGGAAGCTAGAATAGGTAGGTAGGTATGTGGGTTGGATAGGTAGGAAGCTAGAATAGGTAGGTAGGTATGTGGGTTGGATAGGTAGGAAGCTAGAATAGGTAGGTAGGTATGTGGGTTGGATAGGTAGGAAGCTAGAATAGGTAGGTAAGTATGTGGGTTGGATAGGTAGGAAGCTAGAATAGGTAGGTAGGTATGTGGGTTGGATAGGTAGGAAGCTAGAATAGGTAGGTAGGTATGTGGGTTGGATAGGTAGGAAGCTAGAATAGGTAGGTAGGTATGTGGGTTGGATAGGTAGGAAGCTAGAATAGGTAGGTAGGTATGTGGGTTGGATAGGTAGGAAGCTAGAATAGGTAGGTAGGTATGTGGGTTGGATAGGTAGGAAGCTAGAATAGGTAGGTAGGTATGTGGGTTGGATAGGTAGGAAGCTAGAATAGGTAGGTAGGTATGTGGGTTGGATAGGTAGGAAGCTAGAATAGGTAGGTAGGTATGTGGGTTGGATAGGTAGGAAGCTAGAATAGGTAGGTAGGTATGTGGGTTGGATAGGTAGGAAGCTAGAATAGGTAGGTAGGTATGTGGGTTGGATAGGTAGGAAGCTAGAATAGGTAGGTAGGTATGTGGGTTGGATAGGTAGGAAGCTAGAATAGGTAGGTAGGTATGTGGGTTGGATAGGTAGGAAGCTAGAATAGGTAGGTAGGTATGTGGGTTGGATAGGTAGGAAGCTAGAATAGGTAGGTAGGTATGTGGGTTGGATAGGTAGGAAGCTAGAATAGGTAGGTAGGTATGTGGGTTGGATAGGTAGGAAGCTAGAATAGGTAGGTAGGTATGTGGGTTGGATAGGTAGGAAGCTAGAATAGGTAGGTAGGTATGTGGGTTGGATAGGTAGGAAGCTAAAATAGGTAGGTAGGTATGTGGGTTGGATAGGTAGGAAGCTAGAATAGGTAGGTAGGTATGTGGGTTGGATAGGTAGGAAGCTAGAGGGTTAATATTGCAGAAGAAGTACCCAGATGAAGAAGAAGTGTTCAAACCCAGTCAGAGGCAGCGTATGACTTACAGCGTTGAGGCCGCACAGCTGGTAGCAAGCCATGGTGACCATGGCGGTGATGAGTTGCCAGCGAACAGCCCGGTTCTTCAACAGCTGCAATGGCGAGACCGTGTGGAGACTTTCCTGAGCTCGGGCCTCTGCATGGACTTCCTCCAACTCCATGGACACATCCTCTTTTCCAAGGAACCTCTGAAAGGCTGCACACATTGCAGAGGGATTTTAAAATACATCTACAGGCAACAACACACATGTTTATATACTAGAAGGAATAGCCTTATTTATTAGGGAGGATTTATTAGGTCCAAATAGCACACACTAATCAGCAAATACAAACTCCAAAAGCAGTGAAGTTGTCACCTTGGGTAAATGCTAAATCAAAAGAGAATACAACAAATCCTTTTCAACTTATATTCGATTGAATAGACTGCAAAGACAAGATATTTCATCTTCACACTAACAAACTTTGCAAATTTTTTGCAAATATTAGCTCATTTAGAATGGATACCTTCAACATGTTTCAAAAAAGCTGGCATAAGTGGCAAAAAAGAGTGAGCAAGTTGAGGAATAACCATCAAAGACTTATTTGGAACATCCCACAGGTGTGCATGCTAACTGGGAACAGGTGGGTGCCATGATTGGCTATAAAAGCAGCTTCCATGAAATGCTCACTCATTCACAAACAAGGACAGGGTGAAGGTCACCACTTTGTCAACAAATGCCTGAGCAAATCGTTGAAGAACAACATTTCTCAAACACATATTGCAAGGAATTTAGGAATTTCACCGTCTTCGCTCTGTAATATCATCAAAAGGTTGAGGGAATGTGAAGAAATAACTACACGTAACATTGAATGGCTGTGACCTTGGATCCCTAAGGCGCTACTGCATCAAAAAGCCACATCAATGTGTAATGGATATCACATCATGTGCTCAGGAACACTTAGAAAACCACTGTCAGTAACTCCAGTCGGCCGCTACATCTGTGAGTGCAAGTTAAAACTCTACTATGCAAAGCCAAAGCCATTAATCAACAACACCCAGAAACCCTGCCAGCTTAGCTGAGCCCAAGCTCAGATGGACTGATGCAAAGTGGAAAAGTGTTCTGTGGTCTGACCAGTCCACATTTGAAATTGTTTTTGGGAACTGTGGACGTTGTGTCCTCCGGACCCAAGAGGAAACCATCCAGACTGTTCTAGGGTGAAAGTGTTTTTAGGCAGCATGTGTGATGGTATGGGGGTGTATTAGTGAACAAGACATGGGTAACTTACACATGTGTGATGGTATGGGAGTGTATTAGTGAACAAGACATGACTAACTTACACATGTGTGATGGTATGGGGGTGTATTAGTGAACAAGACATGGGTAACTTACACATGTGTGATGGTATGGGGGT
This sequence comes from Nerophis ophidion, assembly GCF_033978795.1. Classification (NCBI taxonomy): domain Eukaryota; kingdom Metazoa; phylum Chordata; class Actinopteri; order Syngnathiformes; family Syngnathidae; genus Nerophis; species Nerophis ophidion. The sequence continues at coordinate 513,602 of NC_084626.1, read as the reverse complement.
GTATTAGTGAACAAGACATGACTAACTTACACATGTGTGATGGTATGGGGGTGTATTAGTGAACAAGACATGACTAACTTACACATGTGTGATGGTATGGGGGTGTATTAGTGAACAAGACATGACTAACTTACACATGTGTGATGGTATGGGGGTGTATTAGTGAACAAGACATGACTAACTTACACATGTGTGATGGTATGGGGGTGTATTAGTGCCCAAGGCATGGGTAACTTACACATGTGTGATGGTATGGGGGTGTATTAGTGAACAAGACATGACTAACTTACACATGTGTGATGGTATGGGGGTGTATTAGTGCCCAAGGCATGGGTAACTTACACATGTGTGATGGTATGGGGGTGTATTAGTGAACAAGACATGGGTAACTTACACATGTGTGATGGTATGGGGGTGTATTAGTGAACAAGACATGGGTAACTTACACATGTGTGATGGTATGGGGGTGTATTAGTGAACAAGACATGACTAACTTACACATGTGTGATGGTATGGGGGTGTATCAGTGAACAAGACATGACTAACTTACACATGTGTGATGGTATGGGGGTGTATTAGTGAACAAGACATGACTAACTTACACATGTGTGATGGTATGGGGGTGTATTAGTGAACAAGACATGACTAACTTACACATGTGTGATGGTATGGGGGTGTATTAGTGAACAAGACATGACTAACTTACACATGTGTGATGGTATGGGGGTGTATTAGTGAACAAGACATGACTAACTTACACATGTGTGATGGTATGGGGGTGTATTAGTGAACAAGACATGACTAACTTACACATGTGTGATGGTATGGGGGTGTATTAGTGCCCAAGGCATGGGTAACTTACACATGTGTGATGGTATGGGGGTGTATTAGTGCCCAAGGCATGGGTAACTTACACATGTGTGATGGTATGGGGGTGTATTAGTGAACAAGACATGACTAACTTACACATGTGTGATGGTATGGGGGTGTATTAGTGCCCAAGGCATGGGTAACTTACACATGTGTGATGGTATGGGGGTGTATTAGTGAACAAGACATGACTAACTTACACATGTGTGATGGTATGGGGGTGTATTAGTGCCCAAGGCATGGGTAACTTACACATGTGTGATGGTATGGGGGTGTATTAGTGCCCAAGGCATGGGTAACTTACACATGTGTGATGGTATGGGGGTGTATTAGTGAACAAGACATGGGTAACTTACACATGTGTGATGGTATGGGGGTGTATTAGTGAACAAGACATGACTAACTTACACATGTGTGATGGTATGGGGGTGTATTAGTGCCCAAGGCATGGGTAACTTACACATGTGTGATGGTATGGGGGTGTATTAGTGAACAAGACATGGGTAACTTACACATGTGTGATGGTATGGGGGTGTATTAGTGAACAAGACATGGGTAACTTACACATGTGTGATGGTATGGGGGTGTATTAGTGAACAAGACATGACTAACTTACACATGTGTGATGGTATGGGGGTGTATTAGTGAACAAGACATGACTAACTTACACATGTGTGATGGTATGGGGGTGTATTAGTGAACAAGACATGACTAACTTACACATGTGTGATGGTATGGGGGTGTATTAGTGAACAAGACATGACTAACTTACACATGTGTGATGGTATGGGGGTGTATTAGTGAACAAGACATGACTAACTTACACATGTGTGATGGTATGGGGGTGTATTAGTGTCCAAGACATGGGTAACTTACACATGTGTGATGGTATGGGGGTGTATTAGTGCCCAAGGCATGGGTAACTTACACATGTGTGATGGTATGGGGGTGTATTAGTGAACAAGACATGGGTAACTTACACATGTGTGATGGTATGGGGGTGTATTAGTGAACAAGACATGACTAACTTACACATGTGTGATGGTATGGGGGTGTATTAGTGAACAAGACATGGGTAACTTACACATGTGTGATGGTATGGGGGTGTATTAGTGAACAAGACATGACTAACTTACACATGTGTGATGGTATGGGGGTGTATTAGTGAACAAGACATGGGTAACTTACACATGTGTGATGGTATGGGGGTGTATTAGTGAACAAGACATGACTAACTTACACATGTGTGATGGTATGGGGGTGTATTAGTGAACAAGACATGGGTAACTTACACATGTGTGATGGTATGGGGGTGTATTAGTGCCCAAGGCATGGGTAACTTACACATGTGTGATGGTATGGGGGTGTATTAGTGAACAAGACATGGGTAACTTACACATGTGTGATGGTATGGGGGTGTATTAGTGAACAAGACATGACTAACTTACACATGTGTGATGGTATGGGGGTGTATTAGTGCCCAAGGCATGGGTAACTTACACATGTGTGATGGTATGGGGGTGTATTAGTGAACAAGACATGGGTAACTTACACATGTGTGATGGTATGGGGGTGTATTAGTGAACAAGACATGACTAACTTACACATGTGTGATGGTATGGGGGTGTATTAGTGAACAAGACATGGGTAACTTACACATGTGTGATGGTATGGGGGTGTATTAGTGAACAAGACATGACTAACTTACACATGTGTGATGGTATGGGGGTGTATTAGTGAACAAGACATGGGTAACTTACACATGTGTGATGGTATGGGGGTGTATTAGTGAACAAGACATGGGTAACTTACACATGTGTGATGGTATGGGGGTGTATTAGTGAACAAGACATGGGTAACTTACACATGTGTGATGGTATGGGGGTGTATTAGTGAACAAGACATGACTAACTTACACATGTGTGATGGTATGGGGGTGTATTAGTGAACAAGACATGACTAACTTACACATGCGTGATGGTATGGGGGTGTATTAGTGAACAAGACATGGGTAACTTACACATGTGTGATGGTATGGGGGTGTATTAGTGAACAAGACATGGGTAACTTACACATGTGTGATGGTATGGGGGTGTATTAGTGAACAAGACATGACTAACTTACACATGTGTGATGGTATGGGGGTGTATTAGTGAACAAGACATGACTAACTTACACATGTGTGATGGTATGGGGGTGTATTAGTGAACAAGACATGACTAACTTACACATGTGTGATGGTATGGGGGTGTATTAGTGAACAAGACATGGGTAACTTACACATGTGTGATGGTATGGGGGTGTATTAGTGAACAAGACATGACTAACTTACACATGTGTGATGGTATGGGGGTGTATTAGTGAACAAGACATGACTAACTTACACATGTGTGATGGTATGGGGGTGTATTAGTGAACAAGACATGGGTAACTTACACATGTGTGATGGTATGGGGGTGTATTAGTGAACAAGACATGACTAACTTACACATGTGTGATGGTATGGGGGTGTATTAGTGAACAAGACATGACTAACTTACACATGTGTGATGGTATGGGGGTGTAAGGATTATTCTACTAAGGAAAATCTGTCTTTAGACAGCTTCAATAGTGCACATGTCCATCATGAGTTTTCCAGAGAGTGATGGCCCTTGCTTTCAGGAAATTGGTATTCTACAGGAATGCAGGTTTGGATTTTAGAAGAAAGTGTAAAGACATTAGCAATATCCGGTAGGAAGCCCTCACAAGTAGAAGTAGAGGATAGGGTTCGGAAGTCACCCGACTCAAACCGATCACAGGAAACAGGTTGACTGACCAGCCCCAAGGCTAGAACAACAAAGAGTAACTGTCTTCGTGTAGAAGATATTTAAGGACAGTTGTCCAAGAAGACGGCAGAAGAGTGATCAGGCCCATACTCTATTTCCTGGAATCTGCAGTTCCAGTCTGAGGCTCGCTGAAACAAATAAAGCTTTTTGTTCGAGGATTCCTCGTTGCCGTCGTCTTGGCACAATCCCGACAATCACACGACCGACAAATATACAACAATTCCTCTGTCACCTCAGCCAAAAACAAAACATGACCATACTACATACATTAAGTACATTGGGATAAAATTGCATTTTCCTGCTTACGAAAATATGCGCATTTTAAATGAAGGATTTTCTAGTGCATTCTGCATTACCAATGACACCATGTGACCATGGTATGCTGTGCAAAACACCTGAATACTCCAGTATAAAACTTTATGCAATAATCCCAGCAAAGCAACTTAAAAGTAATGAAATGTGAATTCTAAAGTCAGCAGTTAGAAACAGCACATTGATACATAAAGTGTGCAGTTCCGTTTAAATGTTCAGTGGGAGTTGGCAGGATCATTTCAAAAACAGTTCCAAGACAAGACAACATACAGTACAAACCACAGATCATTGAGGTCTGAAAGGAGGTCTCACTAGTTAGGCTCACTGTTTAAATGGATATTAGGAATTGTAGGAGGAACAATATTATTCTATGTAAACAAGGTCATAAAGTACACCTGGTCTGAATAATAACTTGGTCTGAACAATAACCTGGTCTAAATAATGACCTGGGTCTAACCTGTGAACCTGTGAAACCCTTTGAGGCACATGGGATTAATGAGCATACGGGTAAATAGTGATTGGTTGATGGATTGGGTGTCATTCCCTGAAATGCAGCCCAATGACTGTGGAAATCTGCATTTTTTCTTCAGGCAGTCTTTATCAAACTCATTGGAACGCCACCAAATAAAGGTTTCAGCACCATCACCTGAGCCCACGCAGATTATCGATCCATCCCTAAATCGAACTTTCATCTAGTCATCCATAGTCCAAAATGGTTTCCCCTGAGCCATTGTAATCTTGTCTTTTTCTGTTTCGATGGTAATGACGACTTTCATTTAGCTTTTCTCTATTTAAATACCATTTTTATGAAGCGTTTTGTTTGCAGTTCAGACACAGGCGGTGTCAACCGTTTCTGCAAATGTATTCTTCATTTGCTTCACTGTGCTTTTTCTGTTTTCAAGACCTATTGCCTTATGTTTTCTGTCTTGACTGTTTGAGGCTTTCTTTGGTCTAACAGCATGCTCGCCTTTTACAACCTTTCCATGTTGTTTGTATTTGGCCAGATTTTAGATACAGATCCCTCTGAACTTTGATTGATTGATTGAAACTTTTATTAGTAAAGTGCACAGCACAGTACATATTCCAAACAATCAACATATGTTGCAATATTGCGCAAAGATTTACCTTCTTGACGAAGTTCGATACATTTCTCCTTTGTTTGGCTCCCATGTTGGCGACATGATTCATGTTAATCCAGCTGGTGCAACAGCTCTCCGAGGTGTGCAAACTCCTTTTTGAGGCAGACTAATTAACAGATGTAATCTGATGCAGGTGTTAGCTTCGAAAATGAAAGTTTTCAGGGTGTTTACATTTGTTGATCAATTGAGGACTCCACACTTTTTTTCACTCGGCTTTATCTCAAAAAGTTAACTGTTATTGTTCATTTAGTTTAGTGTTTCTCAAAGCCAGAAACTTGTGTCATGTCTGTTTTCTACAAGTCTGGTCATTCCTTATTTTTTGCCAGGGCTTGTAGTCATAAAATATTGGGAATTATTTTTTTTTTTAAACATATGTTGCATTTAGAGACTCCAACAGTAGCCACCATACACATGGGCAACATTTATTTCATCTGATCATATTTCGGAACAGAATGTTCTTGTGTACATTGACCCTAGAAAAAATGATCTGATCACGACATGCAATTAAATGCATCGCAGCTTAAATTCGAATACTTTAACTTTGCTATGCACCATATACCGTATTAGGTATATGGTATATGCTACGGTGCCATCTTTTGGACGCGTTTGCTCACTGCAAGTGTCGTAAAAGCAATGACTTCCACTGTTAACAAACCGGGCTTTGTGCATTTCTTCTTGTCCGACGTCACGTATTTATATATTTTGTTCGTCTGTTCACTACTTTTGTTTAATCTCTCTTTTTCAAATGGAGCTGTTCCCTGCTATTCATGTAGCGATATGTATGGGTTGGTGTACTCATGTCACGACACTGTACAGTGTATTTTCCTGAGGCTAATAGTTAGCACTTAGCATGGCTGTAAGGTCTTGAATAAAACAGCTGGTTCAGACGACAACTGGATCACTCCTTTTGTTACATCGACACATGACAATCAAGAACATACTTTTGTTTTTGCGAGTCTTATTTTTAGAACGACAAACTTAATTCATAACGCTACTTCTGTACGTGTGTGGAGGGGAGACAGCAGCAAGATAATCGCTTCATTCCAAGACTAATGCATTTAGTCCAAAATATGGTCGTCAAAAAAAATGCGCAGTGAGAATCAGTTCAACCCGAATTTCGGCAGAAGTGTTTTCATGTGCTCCTATCCGAATATTGGCATAAACCACCTGTCTCGATCCGAATTCAATTTGATTCCAACCCGTGTGATCGGGTCAGAATATTCCAAATACATGTTTACATGGGGCATTGTTATCCCGGTTATGCTTTTAATCCGATTAAACGTGTCCACGTGTCCATGTGCACATAGCTAGGGACTGTTCCCCAATCCATCGCACAAACAACATTGTCAAGTTTGCCACTGTTGTACGACTGATTAAGAATAATGATGAGTCAGCCTAAAGGCAGGAGGTATGCTCCCAAAACAACTTGGGGATCAACACAACAAAACCAAATAATTTATTGGTGAATTAAGGACATCCCAAAGAACCACTACGGGAGTGGAGGTTAAGATGGTGGAGATCTTCAGGTTTCTTGGGAGTACACATTCTAACCCAACTGGTCCACCCACGCCTCCTATCAGGGGAGGATTGCCCATTAGTGCCTTTACTTCCTCAGGAAGATAAAGCGGTTACGCCTGGGTTGCATGGTAATGCGCGGATCATTTCCCCAAGATGCAGACGTGACTCCATAGGCAGCGTGCAGGTAGGACAATGATTTATTTTCCATAAATCAGTCAAGAATTCAAACAGAAAAGCGTCCCGAGCATGGGGAGGTATGGCGAACCTTAGCACAGGAACAAGGATGAAGAATAACCAGAATAACCAAACGTACCTTGTTTCATGAAGCAAACAAAACAGCCAGACTGAGTGTAGCGAAAGGCAGGAATAAATAGCTCTCTGATTAGCGACCGGGAGCAGCTTAGCGTCCCGGCCACTAATCAGAGGCAGGTGAAAATAATCAGCACCCATGGCAACCAAGAAACAGAAACCCAGGGGTGCTAAACAGAACTAAGGGAATCTTAAAACAAAACAAAACATGATCTGGGCAACAAATCATCACAGTTCCCCCCACTTAAGGGCAGATTCTAGATGTACCCATAAAAAAACAAAAAAAAAACAGAACAAGTTCAAAAGCCACGGGAGGGTGGAGGGAGGACTTGGTTGTGGGTCACCAGGCCAAGTGTCCCCGAATCCACCGGGGACGAGTCAGGTGGCGGCAGCAAGCCCACAACTGGTTAATATTTACAGGGCCGCCACAGTCCATCCTGATCTTCTGTTGCATGGAGTGGTTCACAAGCTGCACCACCAAGGACAGGAAGGACCTGCAGCAGATGGCCAAGTCGAGAGAGAAAATCATTGGGACCCAGAAACATCAGTACTGATATCATAAACCATGGATACGTCCTGTTCTCCCCCATCCTTTCTGAAAAGAGATACTGTCCTCTTAAATCCAGAACCACAAGACTGTTGTTAGGGGAATATTTTCCACCTTGGCAAAATGGAATGTGTAAGGAGTCCTCCTCTGTGTGTGTTTGAGAACAAAACACAATGAGTCCACCCTGTGTTTGTACCTTTGAACATACATAGCATACTTCCTAGTTTGGATGATGAGAAGGGGTGCCAAGCACGAGACGGTGCCAATACAGACGTTTGTGCCAAAAACACACACACGAAGGTATCTTCTGCTTTTGTTGGACTGAAGCCCAAGCAACTTTGGGGAGAGTAGCAGAATGGACAAAATGTGAACAGTGGGTCCATCAAGAGAGAAAACGCCAGACTTTGTAGAGCTCGCTCTTCTCTCCAGCGCTGGTATTGCTAATTGTAGAAGGACTTCTCCTTTTAAAAGGAAAACCCAATCACTGTAGCAGCTTTTTCCAACAGGCCATCAGAACTATCATCCCACTCAGCCAACAGAGCTGCAATATGAGCCAACAACAAGGACCTGTGTTGCTTCTCATGCCGTCCATTCTGGCTGAGCTCAGTACCAAAGATGTGAGGGCAGCCAGGGCAGGGGGCCTTTTTGCCTCAGACGCCCCATTTTTGCAGTTGTTATTAAATATCACAGCAGCACAAATATGAAGTGTCTCATAACTGACATCATCTCCCTGCATGTCTGGAGACGACTTCAGCTGCAAAACCCTCAACTTGCTGCCGTCTTTCTGTTTATTAAAGGGGAACATTATCAGCGGACCTATGTAAGCGTCAATATATACCTTGATGGTGCAGAAAAAGGACCATATGTTCTTTTAACCGATTTCCAAACTCTAAAAGGGTGAATTTGGCGATTGAAACGCCTTTCAATTGTTCGCTGTCGGAGCAATGACCTTTCACCTGTGACGTCACAACAGGAAGCAATCCACCATATTCTCCAACACATTACACACACCAAGTCAAATCAGCTCTGTTATTTTCCATTTTTTCCACTGTTTTCCGTACCTTGGAGACATTATGCCTCGTCGGTGTGTTGTCGAAGGGTGTAACAACACGAACAGGGAAGGATTCAAGTTGACTTACGTGAAGTGTGCTAATCAGACATATCAATGGTCATGGCATGCTAATCGATGCTATTTAGGCTAGCTGTATGTACATATTGCATCATTATGCCTCATTTGTAGCTATATTTGCATCCAGCCTTTCCCTCCACCCACATTTAATGCCAAACAAACACATACCAATCGACAGATTTAAGTTGCACCAGTGGTCAAAATATGCAATCGTTGGTTCAATATGGCTCAACAGCTTCAGTTTCTTCTTCAATTTCATTTTCGGTACCTGCCTCCACACTCCAACCATCCGTTTCAATACATGCGTAATCTGTTGAATCGCTTGGGCCGCTGAAATCCGAGTCTGAATCCGAGCTACTATGCTATACCTTTCTGTGCTATCCGCCATATTTGTTTCTGGTGGCTTCACGCAGTGACGTCACAGGACAATATACGGGTGGCTATAACGACGGTTAAAATCAGGCACCGGGCGGTATAGCTCGGTTGGTAGAGCGGCCGTGCCAGCAACTTGAGGGTTGCAGGTTCGATCCCCGCTTCCGCCATCCTAGTCACTGCCGTTGTGTCCTTGGGCAAGACACTTTACCCACCTGCTCCCAGTGCCACCCACACTGCTTTAAATGTAATAAATAAATATTGGGTTTCACTAAGTAAAGCGCTTTGAGTCACTAGAGAAAAAGCGCTATATAAATATAATTCACTTCACTTCACTTCACTTTGAAGCCGTTTTTCGGGATATTGCGTGATGGGTAAAAATTTGAGAAAAACTTCGAAGCCCCTGGGAACTGATTTGTATTGGTTTAAACCCTTCAGAAATGGTGATAATGTTCCCATTTCAAATGATGGAGAACCACATTTGAGTTGAGTATGAACTGAGACCTGGGGAGAGCATAAACAAAAACAGATGGCACAGAGGAAACAAGAGTGAAAGTGTCAGCCGCGTCCTTCAATGCTGCACTTAATAATAGTACTTGGGCTTGTTGCAGGAATGGATGATATTCTTAGTGAGCCTGTTAAACTGTTCCCTTGCAAACATATCCAAAGCAACATACCATCCAATCCTTTGAATGATAGTAGGGATGACATACGAAAAAAAAAAAGAATTACCATATTTTCCGGACCAGAAGGCACGTGCCCCAGTGAAATCTGTCTGGCGACGCCACTGCTAGCGACACATCTAGCATCTATTTCTGGTGATATTGTAGACTGTACTAAGTAGAGTAAGTATAAGTCAGGAATATCGCTTGTAATCGGTTAATTGGAGTGGAAGTGGCGGGCAAAGCATTTCAGCACCGGTGCAGCTCGGCTAACTTCCGTGGTGGACCGACCTGGTCTTACAAGATGTAGTTTCTCAAATACATATCTGCCACCTAATCAACATTTGGCTCTCCTTCCTTGTGGGTTCTCTGGAAGCCACTTCCTGCTTCCGCAAACCACAACTTGTGATTGGATACTCACTTGGGAGTGACAAGTGAGTATCCAATCACAGTCACGTTTAACGTAACCATGAGCTACTGTCAACAAGTCGTGATCTGATTGGCTATCGTAACTGTCTAATAACTGCATGTCCTCCTTTGTTAAACTGCACAGTTGCTTCATGGAGCGCTGGCGGCTAGCTAGCTGAATTCTGATTGGATAAAAGCTGTAATGTAAAACCAGGCAACACTGCAGTCTAATATGATGAACACCTGCATGAATTAATGTAAAAAATAAAATGAACTTGTATTAATTTATGATCATGATTTACACCACTGGTTCTGTGACACTTTGAGGCCAGCTTTAATAAAAGATCAAACATTTCACCCTCAAGGGAATTCTCTTCAGCGTCAAGGATCAGAAAGCACCTTCGAGACGAATCTGATCAAAGAATTTTTACGACGTTCCAGTTCTTTGTGCCGAGCTAACACATGCAGTTTGAGGTACAGAATGGCATGATCCAGGCCTGCTTTTCTGTAGACTACATGGTTTAACCTTGATGCACATTGTTTCAACTCTGTTGTCCCCCTTGGTGTCCTCCCACTGGGATGTGGACAGACTGAACAGCAGGACACAGTCGTCCTTTTAAGGGGAACTGCACTTTTTAGGGGGGAATCATTCACAATCATTATGAGAGACATGACGAAGGATTGTTGTTTTTTTATGCATTCTAAATATCTAATCAATGTGTTTAAAAGTCGGCTTACAATGAAGCTGATGGGAGCCGCTCTGTTCTTCTTAAAAAGCCCTTAAAAAACATCCAAACATCACCATTAAGGTTTTATAAACATGCTGTATATATTTCATGTAGTAACATTCATAATAACATGTAATATATACATGATGTAAGTATATATGTCATGTAGTAACATTCATGATAACATGTAATATATACATGATGTAAGTATATATGTAGTATCTAGTAACATTCATAATAACATGTAATATATACATGATGTAAGTATATATGTAGTATCTAGTAACATTCATAATAACATGTAATATATACATGATGTAAGTATATATGTCATGTAGTAACATTCATAATAACATGTAATATATACATGATGTAAGTATATATGTCATGTAGTAACATTCATAATAACATGTAATATATACATGATGTAAGTATATATGTAGTATCTAGTAACATTCATAATAACATGTAATATATACATGATGTAAGTATATATGTAGTATCTAGTAACATTCATAATAACATGTAATATATACATGATGTAAGTATATATGTCATGTAGTAACATTCATAATAACATGTAATATATACATGATGTAAGTATATATGTAGTATCTAGTAACATTCATAATAACATGTAATATATACATGATGTAAGTATATATGTAGTATCTAGTAACATTCATAATAACATGTAATATATACATGATGTAAGTATATATGTCATGTAGTAACATTCATAATAACATGTAATATATACATGATGTAAGTATATATGTAGTATCTAGTAACATTCATAATAACATGTAATATATACATGATGTAAGTATATATGTCATGTAGTAACATTCATAATAACATGTAATATATACATGATGTAAGTATATACGTCATGTAGTAACATTCATAATAACATGTAATATATACATGATGTAAGTATATATGTCATGTAGTAACATTCATAATAACATGTAATATATACATGATGTAAGTATATATGTCATGTAGTAACATTCATAATAACATGTAATATATACATGATGTAAGTATGTATGTAGTATCTAGTAACATTCATAATAACATGTAATATATACATGATGTAAGTATATATGTAGTATCTAGTAACATTCATAATAACATGTAATATATACATGATGTAAGTATATATGTCATGTAGCAACATTCATAATAACATGTAATATATACATGATGTAAGTATATATGTAGTATCTAGTAACATTCATAATAACATGTAATATATACATGATGTAAGTATATATGTCATGTAGTAACATTCATAATAACATGTAATATATACATGATGTAAGTATATATGTAGTATCTAGTAACATTCATAATAACATGTAATATATACATGATGTAAGTATATATGTCATGTAGTAACATTCATAATAACATGTAATATATACATGATGTAAGTATATATGTCATGTAGTAACATTCATAATAACATGTAATATATACATGATGTAAGTATATATGTCATGTAGTAACATTCATAATAACATGTAATATATACATGATGTAAGTATATATGTCATGTAGTAACATTCATAATAACATGTAATATATACATGATGTAAGTATATATGTCATGTAGTAACATTCATAATAACATGTAATATATACATGATGTAAGTATATATGTCATGTAGTAACATTCATAATAACATGTGATATTGACCTATTTTGATCATTTTAAGAATACACGGATCATTAATTTCAGTAACGCATCACATTGGCTTTTTTCCTACTCATTGCAGACTTTGAGAGCCAATGAACATAAAACAACTTTTCTTACTGTACAAGGTCTGCTGTCATATATTTTAGTTTAGATAAAAATTGTCTCATAATCCTTACGAAGAAAAAGGGTGAGGGTGGTGGGGGGTGGGGGGAGACAAGTACTTTTCGTGTGGTCTTTGCCAGTTCCAGGTCCTAAATGGTTGACAAAGTGTCCCAACTTGTTGGATTATATCCTCAGTCATATACTTTTCAGGTGAGAGGCATGATTTATGATCTTGAATAAACGTACAGAGAGCAGGGAAGCAAGGAAACAGTTGAACAGTGGATGATGTAAACAATGGGACAAACAGAAGTGATCACAGCCCCGCTATAAATAGTTTGTCTGTGTCAGCACTTATAATAACAATATCACCAATACTTGGTTAATATTCAAGTCACAAAATGCAAATAGAGTTTTGTCGGCACTTTTTGGATGGTTATTTATCGGATTTTATGGGCGGAATATTGGAGCTGCCATGGACTTTTATTTGCGATTATTTAATATTTCAAATGCACTTTCGTCTCTCATAATGATTGTGAACCCTAGGCAACATCCTTCCATCCATTTACTACCGCAGGGCACCATAGGCAACATTCCCCCCAAAAGTGCAGTTCCCCTTTAAAGTACAAGTTACAATAAAGTACTCCATTATTGGACTCCGAGGTAAAAGTTTTTACTTTCAGGAATTTTGCACTGACTTTTTTAGGTCGATCCTAAGTAATTGCACTTAGAAAAGTAGCATCATTACCTTTGTGGCGTGCCAAAGTGAAAGCATGCAGTGTGTATGTTGCAGCCAATAAATCATGCAGTGTGTATGTTGCAGCCAATAAAGCATGCAGTGTGTATGTTGCAGCCAATAAATCATGCAGTGTGTATGTTGCAGCCAATAAAGCATGCAGTGTGTATGTTGCAGCCAATAAAGCATGCAGTGTGTATGTTGCAGCCAATAAAGCATGCAGTGTGTATGTTGCAGCCAATAAATCATGCAGTGTGTATGTTGCAGCCAATAAATCATGCAGTGTGTATGTTGCAGCCAATAAATCATGCAGTGTGTATGTTGCAGCCAATAAATCATGCAGTGTGTATGTTGCAGCCAATAAAGCATGCAGTGTGTATGTTGCAGCCAATAAATCATGCAGTGTGTATGTTGCAGCCAATAAAGCATGCAGTGTGTATGTTGCAGCCAATAAAGCATGCAGTGTGTATGTTGCAGCCAATAAATCATGCAGTGTGTATGTTGCAGCCAATAAAGCATGCAGTGTGTATGTTGCAGCCAATAAATCATGCAGTGTGTATGTTGCAGCCAATAAAGCATGCAGTGTGTATGTTGCAGCCAATAAATCATGCAGTGTGTATGTTGCAGCCAATAAATCATGCAGTGTGTATGTAGCAGCCAATAAATCATGCAGTGTGTATGTTGCAGCCAATAAATCATGCAGTGTGTATGTTGCAGCCAATAAAGCATGCAGTGTGTATGTTGCAGCCAATAAATCATGCAGTGTGTATGTTGCAGCCAATAAATCATGCAGTGTGTATGTTGCAGCCAATAAAGCATGCAGTGTGTATGTTGCAGCCAATAAATCATGCAGTGTGTATGTTGCAGCCAATAAAGCATGCAGTGTGTATGTTGCAGCCAATAAATCATGCAGTGTGTATGTAGCAGCCAATAAATCATGCAGTGTGTATGTTGCAGCCAATAAATCATGCAGTGTGTATGTTGCAGCCAATAAATCATGCAGTGTGTATGTTGCAGCCAATAAATCATGCAGTGTGTATGTTGCAGCCAATAGCAGTGTGTATGTTGCAGCCAATAAATCATGCAGTGTGTATGTAGCAGCCAATAAATCATGCAGTGTGTATGTTGCAGCCAATAAAGCATGCAGTGTGTATGTTGCAGCCAATAAATCATGCAGTGTGTATGTTGCAGCCAATAAAGCATGCAGTGTGTATGTTGCAGCCAATAAATCATGCAGTGTGTATGTTGCAGCCAATAAATCATGCAGTGTGTATGTTGCAGCCAATAAATCATGCAGTGTGTATGTTGCAGCCAATAAAGCATGCAGTGTGTATGTTGCAGCCAATAAATCATGCAGTGTGTATGTTGCAGCCAATAAATCATGCAGTGTGTATGTTGCAGCCAATAAATCATGCAGTGTGTATGTTGCAGCCAATAAATCATGCAGTGTGTATGTTGCAGCCAATAAATCATGCAGTGTGTATGTTGCAGCCAATAAATCATGCAGTGTGTATGTTGCAGCCAATAAATCATGCAGTGTGTATGTTGCAGCCAATAAATCATGCAGTGTGTATGTTGCAGCCAATAAAGCATGCAGTGTGTATGTTGCAGCCAATAAATCATGCAGTGTGTATGTTGCAGCCAATAAATCATGCAGTGTGTATGTAGCAGCCAATAAATCATGCAGTGTGTATGTTGCAGCCAATAAAGCATGCAGTGTGTATGTTGCAGCCAATAAATCATGCAGTGTGTATGTTGCAGCCAATAAAGCATGCAGTGTGTATGTTGCAGCCAATAAATCATGCAGTGTGTATGTTGCAGCCAATAAATCATGCAGTGTGTATGTTGCAGCCAATAAATCATGCAGTGTGTATGTTGCAGCCAATAAAGCATGCAGTGTGTATGTTGCAGCCAATAAATCATGCAGTGTGTATGTTGCAGCCAATAAATCATGCAGTGTGTATGTTGCAGCCAATAAATCATGCAGTGTGTATGTTGCAGCCAATAAATCATGCAGTGTGTATGTTGCAGCCAATAAATCATGCAGTGTGTATGTTGCAGCCAATAAATCATGCAGTGTGTATGTTGCAGCCAATAAATCATGCAGTGTGTATGTTGCAGCCAATAAATCATGCAGTGTGTATGTTGCAGCCAATAAAGCATGCAGTGTGTATGTTGCAGCCAATAAATCATGCAGTGTGTATGTTGCAGCCAATAAATCATGCAGTGTGTATGTTGCAGCCAATAAATCATGCAGTGTGTATGTTGCAGCCAATAAAGCATGCAGTGTGTATGTTGCAGCCAATAAATCATGCAGTGTGTATGTTGCAGCCAATAAAGCATGCAGTGTGTATGTTGCAGCCAATAAAGCATGCAGTGTGTATGTTGCAGCCAATAAATCATGCAGTGTGTATGTTGCAGCCAATAAATCATGCAGTGTGTATGTTGCAGCCAATAAATCATGCAGTGTGTATGTTGCAGCCAATAAATCATGCAGTGTGTATGTTGCAGCCAATAAATCATGCAGTGTGTATGTTGCAGCCAATAAAGCATGCAGTGTGTATGTTGCAGCCAATAAATCATGCAGTGTGTATGTTGCAGCCAATAAATCATGCAGTGTGTATGTTGCAGCCAATAAATCATGCAGTGTGTATGTTGCAGCCAATAAATCATGCAGTGTGTATGTTGCAGCCAATAAATCATGCAGTGTGTATGTTGCAGCCAATAAATCATGCAGTGTGTATGTTGCAGCCAATAAAGCATGCAGTGTGTATGTTGCAGCCAATAAATCATGCAGTGTGTATGTTGCAGCCAATAAATCATGCAGTGTGTATGTTGCAGCCAATAAATCATGCAGTGTGTATGTTGCAGCCAATAAATCATGCAGTGTGTATGTTGCAGCCAATAAATCATGCAGTGTGTATGTTGCAGCCAATAAATCATGCAGTGTGTATGTTGCAGCCAATAAATCATGCAGTGTGTATGTTGCAGCCAATAAATCATGCAGTGTGTATGTTGCAGCCAATAAAGCATGCAGTGTGTATGTTGCAGCCAATAAATCATGCAGTGTGTATGTTGCAGCCAATAAATCATGCAGTGTGTATGTTGCAGCCAATAAATCATGCAGTGTGTATGTTGCAGCCAATAAAGCATGCAGTGTGTATGTTGCAGCCAATAAATCATGCAGTGTGTATGTTGCAGCCAATAAATCATGCAGTGTGTATGTTGCAGCCAATAAAGCATGCAGTGTGTATGTTGCAGCCAATAAATCATGCAGTGTGTATGTTGCAGCCAATAAATCATGCAGTGTGTATGTTGCAGCCAATAAATCATGCAGTGTGTATGTTGCAGCCAATAAATCATGCAGTGTGTATGTTGCAGCCAATAAATCATGCAGTGTGTATGTTGCAGCCAATAAATCATGCAGTGTGTATGTTGCAGCCAATAAAGCATGCAGTGTGTATGTTGCAGCCAATAAATCATGCAGTGTGTATGTTGCAGCCAATAAAAGCTGGCGGCACATTGCTGGTGTCCTCACAATACCTCTCTGGGCGCCGGCCTCGTCCCTCCTCTCCATCAGCAAGAAGCGAGGACTCTCCGGAAGAAAAGGCAGAACGCAGAGTTGCAGCAATGCAGGCAACGCCAGGAAGGAGAAGAGGTAATTCCACCTGGACTCCTGCAGTCCAAAAAATCAGTCAAGAAGAAAAAAGAAATGAGAAAGAACAATACAGTGTCCACTGCCTTCAAGTGCTGTTGATTGACAGCAGATACACTTGCTGCACCACACCATATCAACACCACCACTTGCTGCACCACACCATATCAACACCACCACTTGCTGCACCACACCATATCAACACCACCACTTGCTGCACCACACCATATCAACACCACCACTTGCTGCACCACACCATATCAACACCACCACTTGCTGCACCACACCATATCAACACCACCACTTGCTGCACCACACCATATCAACACCACCACTTGCTGCACCACACCATATCAACACCACCACTTGCTGCACCACACCATATCAACACCACCACTTGCTGCACCACACCATATCAACACCACCACTTGCTGCACCACACCATATCAACACCACCACTTGCTGCACCACACCATATCAACACCACCACTTGCTGCACCACACCATATCAACACCACCACTTGCTTCACCACATCATATCAACACCACCACTTGCTGCACCACACCATATCAACACCACCACTTGCTGCACCACACCATATCAACACCACCACTTGCTGCACCACACCATATCAACACCACCACTTGCTGCACCACACCATATCAACACCACCACTTGCTGCACCACACCATATCAACACCACCACTTGCTGCACCACACCATATCAACACCACCACTTGCTGCACCACACCATATCAACACCACCACTTGCTGCACCACACCATATCAACACCACCACTTGCTGCACCACACCATATCAACACCACCACTTGCTGCACCACACCATATCAACACCACCACTTGCTGCACCACACCATATCAACACCACCACTTGCTGCACCACACCATATCAACACCACCACTTGCTGCACCACACCATATCAACACCACCACTTGCTTCACCACATCATATCAACACCACCACTTGCTGCACCACACCATATCAACACCACCACTTGCTGCACCACACCATATCAACACCACCACTTGCTGCACCACACCATATCAACACCACCACTTGCTGCACCACACCATATCAACACCACCACTTGCTGCACCACACCATATCAACACCACCACTTGCTGCACCACACCATATCAACACCACCACTTGCTGCACCACACCATATCATCACCACCACTTGCTGCACCACACCATATCAACACCACCACTTGCTGCACCACACCATATCAACACCACCACTTGCTGCACCACACCATATCAACACCACCACTTGCTGCACCACACCATATCAACACCACCACTTGCTGCACCACACCATATCAACACCACCACTTGCTGCACCACACCATATCAATAGCACACCCTTCTCTTATCTTTCCCACTCCCAAATGTTTTGCAAGGTGCAAATGACCCCTCACACGCCGACTTCTTCCTCCTCAGCAAAGTGATGACTTCTTACATTTCATTCAATTTACATTTCAATCGGTTTAGTATCGCAGGGTTTAAATATGCTACGCGATATCATTTGAATAGATGATCCATGATGGTGCTTGGAAATGTAAAAGACAAATATGTTCCTCTGGTCACGGAGCCACATGAGTGCTGGTCCAGATGTTCATTAACTGGCGCTTGTTAAGAAGGCACAGATGTGTGAAAGTGGCACAGATGTACTTTTCAACCTTTTCATCACTTTTGGGACGATACATGGACCAGTTGAATGACACCTGTGTCATGGCCTGTATCGCTCTCACAGCCACTTGGCCACTTGGAGGAGGGTGGCAGGAACCTACAAAAACTACACTAGGAGGAGGGTGGCAGGAACCTACAAGAACTACACTAGGAGGAGGGTGGCAGGAACCTACAAGAACTACACTAGGAGGAGGGTGGCAGGAACCTACAAGAACTACACTAGGAGGAGGGTGGCAGGAACCTACAAAAACTACACTTGGAGGAGGGTGGCAGGAACCTACAAGAACTACACTAGGAGGAGGGTGGCAGGAACCTACAAGAACTACACTAGGAGGAGGGTGGCAGGAACCTACAAGAACTACACTAGGAGGAGGGTGGCAGGAACCTACAAAAACTACACTAGGAGGAGGGTGGCAGGAACCTACAAGAACTATACTAGGAGAAGGGTGGCAGGAACCTACAAAAACTACACTTGGAGGAGGGTGGCAGGAACCTACAAAAACTACACTAGGAGGAGGGTGGCAGGAACCTACAAAAACTACACTAGGAGGAGGGTGGCAGGAACCTACAAAAACTACACTTGGAGGAGGGTGGCATGAACCTACAAAAACTACACTAGGAGGAGGGTGGCAGGAACCTACAAAAACTACACTAGGAGGAGGGTGGCAGGAACCTACAAGAACTATACTAGGAGGAGGGTGGCAGGAACCTACAAAAACTACACTTGGAGGAGGGTGGCAGGAACCTACAAAAACTACACTAGGAGGAGGGTGGCAGGAACCTACAAAAACTACACTAGGAGGAGGGTGGCAGGAACCTACAAAAACTACACTAGGAGGAGGGTGGCAGGAACCTACAAGAACTACACTAGGAGGAGGGTGGCAGGAACCTACAAGAACTACACTAGGAGGAGGGTGGCAGGAACCTACAAGAACTACACTAGGAGGAGGGTGGCAGGAACCTACAAAAACTACACTTGGAGGAGGGTGGCAGGAACCTACAAGAACTACACTAGGAGGAGGGTGGCAGGAACCTACAAGAACTACACTAGGAGGAGGGTGGCAGGAACCTACAAGAACTACACTAGGAGGAGGGTGGCAGGAACCTACAAAAACTACACTAGGAGGAGGGTGGCAGGAACCTACAAGAACTATACTAGGAGAAGGGTGGCAGGAACCTACAAAAACTACACTTGGAGGAGGGTGGCAGGAACCTACAAAAACTACACTAGGAGGAGGGTGGCAGGAACCTACAAAAACTACACTAGGAGGAGGGTGGCAGGAACCTACAAAAACTACACTTGGAGGAGGGTGGCATGAACCTACAAAAACTACACTAGGAGGAGGGTGGCAGGAACCTACAAAAACTACACTAGGAGGAGGGTGGCAGGAACCTACAAGAACTATACTAGGAGGAGGGTGGCAGGAACCTACAAAAACTACACTTGGAGGAGGGTGGCAGGAACCTACAAAAACTACACTAGGAGGAGGGTGGCAGGAACCTACAAAAACTACACTAGGAGGAGGGTGGCAGGAACCTACAAAAACTACACTAGGAGGAGGGTGGCAGGAACCTACAAAAACTACACTAGGAGGAGGGTGGCAGGAACCTACAAGAACTACACTAGGAGGAGGGTGGCAGGAACCTACAAAAACTACACTAGGAGGAGGGTGGCAGGAACCTACAAAAACTACACTAGGAGGAGGGTGGCAGGAACCTACAAAAACTACACTAGGAGGAGGGTGGCAGGAACCTACAAGAACTACACTAGGAGGAGGGTGGCAGGAACCTACAAAAACTACACTAGGAGGAGGGTGGCAGGAACCTACAAGAACTATACTAGGAGGAGGGTGGCAGGAACCTACAAAAACTACACTTGGAGGAGGGTGGCAGGAACCTACAAAAACTACACTAGGAGGAGGGTGGCAGGAACCTACAAAAACTACACTAGGAGGAGGGTGGCAGGAACCTACAAAAACTACACTTGGAGGAGGGTGGCAGGAACCTACAAAAACTACACTAGGAGGAGGGTGGCAGGAACCTACAAAAACTACACTAGGAGGAGGGTGGCAGGAACCTACAAGAACTATACTAGGAGGAGGGTGGCAGGAACCTACAAAAACTACACTTGGAGGAGGGTGGCAGGAACCTACAAAAACTACACTAGGAGGAGGGTGGCAGGAACCTACAAAAACTACACTAGGAGGAGGGTGGCAGGAACCTACAAAAACTACACTTGGAGGAGGGTGGCAGGAACCTACAAAAACTACACTTGGAGGAGGGTGGCAGGAACCTACAAAAACTACACTAGGAGGAGGGTGGCAGGAACCTACAAAAAAATACACTAGGAGGAGGGTGGCAGGAACCTACAAAAACTACACTAGGAGGAGGGTGGCAGGAACCTACAAAAACTACACTTGGAGGAGGGTGGCAGGAACCTACAAAAACTACACTAGGAGGAGGGTGGCAGGAACCTACAAAAACTACACTAGGAGGAGGGTGGCAGGAACCTACAAGAACTACACTAGGAGGAGGGTGGCAGGAACCTACAAAAACTACACTAGGAGGAGGGTGGCAGGAACCTACAAAAACTACACTTGGAGGAGGGTGGCAGGAACCTACAAAAACTACACTAGGAGGAGGGTGGCAGGAACCTACAAAAACTACACTAGGAGGAGGGTGGCAGGAACCTACAAAAACTACACTTGGAGGAGGGTGGCAGGAACCTACAAAAACTACACTAGGAGGAGGGTGGCAGGAACCTACAAAAACTACACTAGGAGGAGGGTGGCAGGAACCTACAAGAACTATACTAGGAGGAGGGTGGCAGGAACCTACAAAAACTACACTTGGAGGAGGGTGGCAGGAACCTACAAAAACTACACTAGGAGGAGGGTGGCAGGAACCTACAAAAACTACACTAGGAGGAGGGTGGCAGGAACCTACAAAAACTACACTAGGAGGAGGGTGGCAGGAACCTACAAGAACTACACTAGGAGGAGGGTGGCAGGAACCTACAAGAACTACACTAGGAGGAGGGTGGCAGGAACCTACAAAAACTACACTAGGAGGAGGGTGGCAGGAACCTACAAGAACTATACTAGGAGGAGGGTGGCAGGAACCTACAACAACTACACTTGGAGGAGGGTGGCAGGAACCTACAAAAATTACACTAGGAGGAGGGTGGCAGGAACCTACAAAAACTACACTAGGAGGAGGGTGGCAGGAACCTACAAAAACTACACTTGGAGGAGGGTGGCAGGAACCTACAAAAACTACACTAGGAGGAGGGTGGCAGGAACCTACAAAAACTACACTAGGAGGAGGGTGGCAGGAACCTACAAGAACTATACTAGGAGGAGGGTGGTAGGAACCTACAAAAACTACACTTGGAGGAGGGTGGCAGGAACCTACAAAAACTACACTAGGAGGAGGGTGGCAGGAACCTACAAAAACTACACTAGGAGGAGGGTGGCAGGAACCTACAAGAACTACACTAGGAGGAGGGTGGCAGGAACCTACAAAAACTACACTAGGAGGAGGGTGGCAGGAACCTACAAAAACTACACTAGGAGGAGGGTGGCAGGAACCTACAAGAACTACACTAGGAGGAGGGTGGCAGGAACCTACAAGAACTACACTAGGAGGAGGGTGGCAGGAACCTACAAAAACTACACTAGGAGGAGGGTGGCAGGAACCTACAAGAACTATACTAGGAGGAGGGTGGCAGGAACCTACAAAAACTACACTTGGAGGAGGGTGGCAGGAACCTACAAAAACTACACTAGGAGGAGGGTGGCAGGAACCTACAAAAACTACACTAGGAGGAGGGTGGCAGGAACCTACAAAAACTACACTTGGAGGAGGGTGGCAGGAACCTACAAAAACTACACTAGGAGGAGGGTGGCAGGAACCTACAAAAACTACACTAGGAGGAGGGTGGCAGGAACCTACAAAAACTACACTAGGAGGAGGGTGGCAGGAACCTACAAAAACTACACTAGGAGGAGGGTGGCAGGAACCTACAAAAACTACACTAGGAGGAGGGTGGCAGGAACCTACAAAAACTACACTAGGAGGAGGGTGGCAGGAACCTACAAGAACTACACTAGGAGGAGGGTGGCAGGAACCTACAAGAACTACACTAGGAGGAGGGTGGCAGGAACCTACAAAAACTACACTAGGAGGAGGGTGGCAGGAACCTACAAAAACTACACTAGGAGGAGGGTGGCAGGAACCTACAAAAACTACACTTGGAGGAGGGTGGCAGGAACCTACAAAAACTACACTAGGAGGAGGGTGGCAGGAACCTACAAAAACTACACTTGGAGGAGGGTGGCAGGAACCTACAAAAACTACACTAGGAGGAGGGTGGCAGGAACCTACAAAACTACACTAGGAGGAGGGTGGCAGGAACCTACAAAAACTACACTAGGAGGAGGGTGGCAGGAACCTACAAAAACTACACTTGGAGGGTGGCAGGAACCTACAAAAACTACACTAGGAGGAGGGTGGCAGGAACCTACAAAAACTACACTTGGAGGAGGGTGGCAGGAACCTACAAAAACTACAAATGTGCTGACTTGCTTTAAAGCATACGTCACTCCCTTTTCTTCCTCTCCTTAAAAAGATGGAAGTCGATGCCAACGCCTGCGTGCAATTAATGATATCATGGCCATAACTGCAAAACAGGGGAGGACATTACGTGGATGGCGAGCTGGCGGTGGATGGTGGAGGGTGTGTCAGTGGATGGTGGAGGGTGTGTCAGTGGTGGAGGGTGTGTCAGTGGATGGTGGAGGGTGTGTCAGTGGATGGTGGAGGGTGTGTCAGTGGATGGTGGAGGGTGTGTCAGTGGTGGAGGGTGTGTCAGTGGATGGTGGAGGGTGTGTCAGTGGATGGTGGAGGGTGTGTCAGTGGTGGAGGGTGTGTCAGTGGATGGTGGAGGGTGTGTCAGTGGGTGGTGGAGGGTGCGTCAGTGGTGGAGGGTGTGTCAGTGGGTGGTGGAGGGTGTGTCAGTGGTGGAGGGTGTGTCAGTGGATGGTGGAGGGTGTGTCAGTGGTGGAGGGTGTGTCAGTGGATGGTGGAGGGTGTGTCAGTGGATGGTGGAGGGTGTGTCAGTGGGTGGTGGAGGGTGTGTCAGTGGATGGTGGAGGGTGTGTCAGTGGATGGTGGAGGGTGTGTCAGTGGATGGTGGAGGGTGTGTCAGTGGTGGAGGGTGTGTCAGTGGATGGTGGAGGGTGTGTCAGTGGATGGTGGAGGGTGTGTCAGTGGGTGGTGGAGGGTGCGTCAGTGGTGGAGGGTGTGTCAGTGGGTGGTGGAGGGTGTGTCAGTGGTGGAGGGTGTGTCAGTGGATGGTGGAGGGTGTGTCAGTGGTGGAGGGTGTGTCAGTGGTGGAGGGTGTGTCAGTGGGTGGTGGAGGGTGTGTCAGTGGATGGTGGAGGGTGTGTCAGTGGATGGTGGAGGGTGTGTCAGTGGTGGAGGGTGTGTCAGTGGATGGTGGAGGGTGTGTCAGTGGTGGAGGGTGTGTCAGTGGATGGTGGAGGGTGTGTCAGTGGATGGTGGAGGGTGTGTCAGTGGATGGTGGAGGGTGTGTCAGTGGATGGTGGAGGGTGTGTCAGTGGTGGAGGGTGTGTCAGTGGATGGTGGAGGGTGTGTCAGTGGATGGTGGAGGGTGTGTCAGTGGGTGGTGGAGGGTGTGTCAGTGGATGGTGGAGGGTGTGTCAGTGGATGGTGGAGGGTGTGTCAGTGGATGGTGGAGGGTGTGTCAGTGGTGGAGGGTGTGTCAGTGGATGGTGGAGGGTGTGTCAGTGGATGGTGGAGGGTGTGTCAGTGGGTGGTGGAGGGTGCGTCAGTGGTGGAGGGTGTGTCAGTGGGTGGTGGAGGGTGTGTCAGTGGTGGAGGGTGTGTCAGTGGATGGTGGAGGGTGTGTCAGTGGTGGAGGGTGTGTCAGTGGATGGTGGAGGGTGTGTCAGTGGTGGAGGGTGTGTCAGTGGATGGTGGAGGGTGTGTCAGTGGATGGTGGAGGGTGTGTCAGTGGATAGTGGAGGGTGTGTCAGTGGTGGAGGGTGTGTCAGTGGATGGTGGAGGGTGTGTCAGTGGATGGTGGAGGGTGTGTCAGTGGATGGTGGAGGGTGTGTCAGTGGTGGAGGGTGTGTCAGTGGATGGTGGAGGGTGTGTCAGTGGTGGAGGGTGTGTCAGTGGATAGTGGAGGGTGTGTCAGTGGTGGAGGGTGTGTCAGTGGGTGGTGGAGGGTGTGTCAGTGGTGGAGGGTGTGTCAGTGGATGGTGGAGGGTGTGTCAGTGGTGGAGGGTGTGTCAGTGGTGGAGGGTGTGTCAGTGGATAGTGGAGGGTGTGTCAGTGGTGGAGGGTGTGTCAGTGGTGGAGGGTGTGTCAGTGGGTGGGGGAGGGTGTGTCAGTCCATCGCCTGCTAGCCATTCAAAAACAGACCTAAAAATGAGCCATCATCAATCTTCCCCAAGACGTGACTTGATTGACATTCAGGACACTCGAGGGTCTTGTGAGACGACACTGGCTGCTGCCACATCATTATTAAGAAAAAAGGACCTACAGGAAGGCCAGAAACACTTTTTATTTCAACAGACTCTCACTCCGTACCTGTTGTCAAAACTCTAAAGACCGACTGCACAGTTCCTGTCTTCACAATAAAAGACCTTCTTCCTCCTGCCTGCACTAAAAAAATAAGACCTTTTCATACCTTTTTACCTGCACCTTGCCTACCGCTGTGGTCTACGTATTGTGAAGTGAAGTGAATTATATTTATATAGCGCTTTTCTCAAGTGACTCAAAGCGCTTTACATAGTGAAACCCAATATCTAAGTTACATTTAAAGCAGTGTGGGTGGCACTGGGAGCAGGTGGGTCAAGTGTCTTGCCCAAGGACACAACGGCAGTGACTAGGATGGTGGACGCGGACGTGGATCACAAAGTTAAAGTACACACTAGATTTGGCAAAATGATTCTCTGCATTTGACCCATCACCCTTGATCACCCATTGGGAGGTGAGGGGAGCAGTGAGCAGCAGTGCTGGCTGTGCCCAGGAATCATTTTTGTTGATTTAACCCCCAATTCCAACTCTGGATGCTGAGTGCCGAGCAGGGTAATGGCTCCCATTTTTATGGTCTTCGGTCTGCCTCGTCTATTCCGACTGTTCCAAAGCAAAGACCCACCTGCTGCCACCTCCTGACATGGAAGAGTATTACGTGGTTACTCTGCCGAGCTCGAGACAGAACAGACGCTAAGCAACGGCGCATTATTTGTGGATTCTATATACTGGTTTGCAAAAAAATCTTTTTAACCGCAATAGGTGAAAGTACATAATCTCCCACAACACATCAGACTGTGTCCCGCGGCACAGTGGTTGAAAAACACTGGAGTATGCAATATGTGGACTGTGATAAATAACATTTTGACTGCCAGTGCAACGCTTGGTGAGGCACACAATGATCCGTCAGTGACGGCCAACACCATAACTATCAACATTGCTTATTTCCCGCTGGGATCCTGCAGCGCTCCTCGGGGCCGCACACAAGACAAATAGTCCAAGAAGAGTAGATTCACCTGTGCAGGTAATGTGCGACATATTCATGGCGAGCTGCCTCTGAGGCTGCCTCTTTGTCTTTCATCCACCGCCTGCTAGGTTGAGGAGCAAGACTTGCTGTTCAAGGGCCGCTGCAAAGAAAGTCAACCTTTCAAGCAAGTACTTCCCTCAATGAATCCAATGTCAGTTGGACAACATGGACGTCATGTCCTACAAAAGGTGTCCCAACATGGACGTCATGTCCTACAAAAGGTGTCCCAACATGGACGTCATGTCCTACAAAAGGTGTCCCAACATGGACGTCATGTCCTACAAAAGGTGTCCCAACATGGACGTCATGTCCTACAAAAGGTGTCCCAACATGGACGTCATGTCCTACAAAAGGTGTCCCAACATGGACGTCATGTCCTACAAAAGGTGTCCCAACATGGACGTCATGTCCTACAAAAGGTGTCCCAACATGGACGTCATGTCCTACAAAAGGTGTCCCAACATGGACGTCATGTCCTACAAAAGGTGTCCCAACATGGACGTCATGTCCTACAAAAGGTGTCCCAACATGGACGTCATGTCCTACAAAAGGTGTCCCAACATGGACGTCATGTCCTACAAAAGGTGTCCCAACATGGACGTCATGTCCTACAAAAGGTGTCCCAACATGGCCGTCATGTCCTACAAAAGGTGTCCCAACATGGACGTCATGTCCTACAAAAGGTGTCCCAACATGGACGTCATGTCCTACAAAAGGTGTCCACACATGGACGTCATGTCCTACAAAAGGTGTCCCAACATGGACGTCATGTCCTACAAAAGGTGTCCCAACATGGACGTCATGTCCTACAAAAGGTGTCCCAACATGGACGTCATGTCCTACAAAAGGTGTCCCAACATGGACGTCATGTCCTACAAAAGGTGTCCCAACATGGACGTCATGTCCTACAAAAGGTGTCCCAACATGGACGTCATGTCCTACAAAAGGTGTCCCAACATGGACGTCATGTCCTACAAAAGGTGTCCCAACATGGACGTCATGTCCTACAAAAGGTGTCCCAACATGGCCGTCATGTCCTACAAAAGGTGTCCCAACATGGCCGTCATGTCCTACAAAAGGTGTCCCAACATGGACGTCATGTCCTACAAAAGGTGTCCCAACATGGACGTCATGTCCTACAAAAGGTGTCCCAACATGGACGTCATGTCCTACAAAAGGTGTCCCAACATGGACGTCATGTCCTACAAAAGGTGTCCCAACATGGACGTCATGTCCTACAAAAGGTGTCCCAACATGGACGTCATGTCCTACAAAAGGTGTCCCAACATGGTCGTCATGTCCTACAAAAGGTGTCCCAACATGGACGTCATGTCCTACAAAAGGTGTCCCAACATGGACGTCATGTCCTACAAAAGGTGTCCCAACATGGACGTCATGTCCTACAAAAGGTGTCCCAACATGGACGTCGTGTCCTACAAAAGGTGTCCCAACATGGACGTCGTGTCCTACAAAAGGTGTCCCAACATGGACGTCGTGTCCTACAAAAGGTGTCCCAACATGGACGTCATGTCCTACAAAAGGTGTCCCAACATGGACGTCATGTCCTACAAAAGGTGTCCCAACATGGACGTCATGTCCTACAAAAGGTGTCCCAACATGGACGCCATGTCCTACAAAAGGTGTCCCAACATGGACGTCATGTCCTACAAAAGGTGTCCCAACATGGACGTCATGTCCTACAAAAGGT
>NC_084626.1:425577-480577 GCF_033978795.1 Nerophis ophidion | reverse complement strand
TGTGTATCTCTAGGAAGAAGTCCTAACATTTAGTAGAGGGGTGGCGTGTATCTCTAGGAAAAAGTCCTAACATTTAGTAGAGGGGTGGCGTGGATCTCTAGGAAGAAGTCCTAACATTTAGTAGAGGGGTGGTGTGGATCTCTAGGAAGAAGTCCTAATATTTAGTAGAGGGGTGGCGTGGATCTCTAGGAAGAAGTCCTAACATTTAGTAGAGGGGTGGCGTGGATCTCTAGGAAGAAGTCCTAACATTTAGTAGAGGGGTGGCGTGTATCTCTAGGAAGAAGTCCTAACATTTAGTAGAGGGGTGGCGTGTATCTCTAGGAAGAAGTCCTAACATTTAGTAGAGGGGTGGCGTGGATCTCTAGGAAGAAGTCCTAACATTTAGTAGAGGGGTGGTGTGTATCTCTAGGAAGAAGTCCTAACATTTAGTAGAGGGGTGGTGTGTATCTCTAGGAAGAAGTCCTAACATTTAGTAGAGGGGTGGTGTGGATCTCTAGGAAGAAGTCCTAATATTTAGTAGAGGGGTGGCGTGGATCTCTAGGAAGAAGTCCTAATATTTAGTAGAGGGGTGGCGTGGATCTCTAGGAAGAAGTCCTAACATTTAGTAGAGGGGTGGCGTGTATCTCTAGGAAGAAGTCCTAACATTTAGTAGAGGGGTGGCGTGTATCTCTAGGAAGAAGTCCTAACATTTAGTAGAGGGGTGGCGTGTATCTCTAGGAAGAAGTCCTAACATTTAGTAGAGGGGTGGCGTGGATCTCTAGGAAGAAGTCCTAACATTTAGTAGAGGGGTGGCGTGTATCTCTAGGAAGAAGTCCTAACATTTAGTAGAGGGGTGGCGTGGATCTCTAGGAAGAAGTCCTAACATTTTGGTGAGGATGAAGCTATTCTTCCCATCTGAG
Organism: Nerophis ophidion; assembly: GCF_033978795.1. Lineage (NCBI taxonomy): Eukaryota > Metazoa > Chordata > Actinopteri > Syngnathiformes > Syngnathidae > Nerophis > Nerophis ophidion. The sequence goes on along the minus strand of NC_084626.1, from coordinate 479,678 downwards.
GCAGCAATCCAAGTGTCCGCTTCCCCTTTTTCCAGGTTTGTTAGCAGGCCAGCCTGAAACAGGAAGTGCTATACAGTATTGGTAAAACAACGCACCTACAGGAGGTGGTGTGGTGAGGTGAGGGCCGCCTGCTCACAAGGTTGAAGCCCAGGGGCAATCCACCCCATCAGGGGCCCCCACCCCATCAGGGGCCCCCACCCCATCAGGGGCCCCCACCCTATCAGGGGCCCCCACCCCATCAGGGGCCCCCACCCTATCAGGGGCCCCCACCCCATCAGGAGCCCCCGACTGCACTGATTGGTGTTGACAGCTCCTCCTTAAAATCCTGTTTTTATCACCTTCGTCTTTTAGTAAAGGTTAAGCTGTTTTTCTCTTTGAACCTTTTTGAAGAAGTGGTGCATGCTTTTATTTGAAGTGGCCTGGACTACTGCAATGCACTTTATGCTGGCATTAGCCTCAAAGCTCTCTCCCGGTTGCAGTTAGTCCAGAAGGCGGCAGCAGGACTTTGAACAGGGGCCAGGAAACGCCAGCATAGAACCCCAAATCTTCAGAGTTTGCACTGGCTCCCTGTTCATTTTAGAATGGATTTTAAAACATTGCTGTTTGTTTTTAAATCTTTACATGGACTGGCACCTCAATATATCTCCGACCTCATCCAAACTTACACTCCTGCGCGCGCTCTGAGGTCCGAGAGCCAGTTCCAGCTCCTGGTGCCCAAGACCAGACTTAAGACCAGGGGAGACAGGACCTTCTCTGTGGTCGGCCCTAAGTTCTGGAACACTCTGCCCCTCCATGTTCAAACTGCTTCCACAGTGGACTCTTTTAAGTCTCGTCTTAAGAGCCACTTTTATTCTTTGGCTTTTAACACTACGTGAGTTGTGTGGTCCTCTGTTGTCCTCTGTCTTTTTTATACACTTTGATTTTACTCTTTTAATTTATTTTACCCTTTAAAATAGTTTTTAATCATATTTGTTTTTATATTGTTTTTATTGGTTTCATATTTATTTATTTTTTGTTTTTATTCAGTCATTGGTGGACCATAATATATTTATATATACTTTTTTTAAATTGTATTTTATTTTTATTTTTACAATTGTTTTTAACATGGCTGTGCAGCACTTTGGAAACGTTGTTGTTTAAATGTGCTATATAAATAGAGTGGATTGGATTGGATTTATTCCTTCAATAAAATGTTGAACATACTAGACAACTTGTCTTTTAGTAGGAAGTAAACAAACAAAGACTCCTAATTAGTCTGCTCACCTATGCAGTAATATCCATCCATCCATCCATTTTCTACTGCTTGTCCCTTTCGGAGTCTTGGGGGGATGCTGGAGCCTACCTTAGCTGCATTTGGGCAGAAGGCGGGGTATACCCTGAACAAGTCACTACCTCATCACAGGGCCAACACAGATAGACAGACAACATTCACACACTAGGGACCATTTAGTGTTGCCAATCAACCTATCCCCAGGTGTATGTCTTTGGAGGTGGGAGGGGCCTATCCCCAGGTGCATGTCTTTGGAGGTGGGAGGGGCCTATCCCCAGGTGCATGTCTTTGGAGGTGGGAGGGGCCTATCCCCAGGTGTATGTCTTTGGAGGTGGGAGGGGCCTATCCCCAGGTGCATGTCTTTGGAGGTGGGAGGGGCCTATCCCCAGGTGTATGTCTTTGGAGGTGGGAGGGGCCTATCCCCAGGTGCATGTCTTTGGAGGTGGGAGGGGCCTATCCCCAGGTGCATGTCTTTGGAGGTGGGAGGGGCCTATCCCCAGGTGTATGTCTTTGGAGGTGGGAGGGGCCTATCCCCAGGTGCATGTCTTTGGAGGTGGGAGGGGCCTATCCCCAGGTGTATGTCTTTGGAGGTGGGAGGGGCCTATCCCCAGGTGCATGTCTTTGGAGGTGGGAGGGGCCTATCCCCAGGTGCATGTCTTTGGAGGTGGGAGGGGCCTATCCCCAGGTGTATGTCTTTGGAGGTGGGAGGGGCCTATCCCCAGGTGCATGTCTTTGGAGGTGGGAGGGGCCTATCCCCAGGTGTATGTCTTTGGAGGTGGGAGGGGCCTATCCCCAGGTGCATGTCTTTGGAGGTGGGAGGGGCCTATCCCCAGGTGCATGTCTTTGGAGGTGGGAGGGGCCTATCCCCAGGTGCATGTCTTTAAGGTGGGAGGAAGCTGGAGTAGAACCCACACAGTCACGGGGAGGACATGCAAACGCCACACAGAAAGATCTCGAGCCCGGGATTGAACCCAGGACTACTCAGGACCTTCGTATTGTGAGGCAGACACACTAACCCCTCTTCCACCGTGCAGTATGAGGTGTGTAGTAACATATTGTGTCATTTATCTACCTATTAAGTTGTTTACATTATTAAGGACAAGCGGTAGAAAATAAATTATTAATCTTAAATGTAATATTCACTTATTCTTCTCTTCTTTGATACTTGGCATTAGTTTTGGATGATACCACACATTTAGGTATGGATCATGTCGATACCAAGTAGTTACAGGATCATCCAAAGCCACACAATAAAAGTTGTCTTCCAAAGCCACACAATAAAAGTTGTTTTCCAAAGCCACACAATAAAAGTTGTTTTCCAAAGCCACACAATAAAAGTTGTCTTCCAAAGCCACACAATAAAAGTTGTCTTCCAAAGCCACACAATAAAAGTTGTTTTCCAAAGCCACACAATAAAAGTTGTCTTCCAAAGCCACACAATAAAAGTTGTTTTCCAAAGCCACACAATAAAAGTTGTTTTCCAAAGCCACACAATAAAAGTTGTCTTCCAAAGCCACACAATAAAAGTTGTCTTCCAAAGCCACACAATAAAAGTTGTTTTCCAAAGCCACACAATAAAAGTTGTCTTCCAAAGCCACACAATAAAAGTTGTTTTCCAAAGCCACACAATAAAAGTTGTTTTCCAAAGCCACACAATAAAAGTTGTCTTCCAAAGCCACACAATAAAAGTTGTCTTCCAAAGCCACACAATAAAAGTTGTCTTCCAAAGCCACACAATAAAAGTTGTTTTCCAAAGCCACACAATAAAAGTTGTCTTCCAAAGCCACACAATAATAGTTGTTTTCCAAAGCCACACAATAAAAGTTGTTTTCCAAAGCCACACAATAAAAGTTGTCTTCCAAAGCCACACAATAAAAGTTGTTTTCCAAAGCCACACAATAAAAGTTGTTTTCCAAAGCCACACAATAAAAGTTGTTTTCCAAAGCCACACAATAAAAGTTGTTTTCCAAAGCTACACAATAAAAGTTGTCTTCCAAAGCCACACAATAAAAGTTGTCTTCCAAAGCCACACAATAAAAGTTGTTTTCCAAAGCCACACAATAAAAGTTGTTTTCCAAAGCCACACAATAAAAGTTGTTTTCCAAAGCCACACAATAAAAGTTGTTTTCCAAAGCCACACAATAAAAGTTGTCTTCCAAAGCCACACAATAAAAGTTGTCTTCCAAAGCCACACAATAAAAGTTGTTAGAGTACATCAGAGTGTTAGAAAGGTGTCCAACTTGCAACGTACCTGTCCCAAGAGCTCAGGTAGGCCCAACAACTGACCAGTAAAGACTCCCAGACAGATCAGGATGGCGTTGAACTGGCCAATGAAGCCCCGGATGTAGACCGGGGAGATCTCTCCAAGGTACATGGGCAGGACACTGAGAGCTATACCTATCAGAAAAGAAAGAGATGATTTAGCTAGGAAGAGAAAGGTACATTCCTTGTGATACATGCACCTCATGAGAGCTATACCTATCAGAAAAGAAAGAGATGAGTTAGCTAGGAAGAGAAAGGTACATTCCTTGTGATACATGCACCTCATGAGAGCTATACCTATCAGAAAAGAAAGAGATGAGTTAGCTAGGAAGAGAAAGGTACATTCCTTGTGATACATGCACCTCATGAGAGCTATACCTATCAGAAAAGAAAGAGATGAGTTAGCTAGGAAGAGAAAGGTACATTCCTTGTGATACATGCACCTCATGAGAGCTATACCTATCAGAAAAGAAAGAGATGAGTTAGCTAGGAAGAGAAAGGTACATTCCTTGTGATACATGCACCTCAAGCAGCACCGCCTGAGGGGTCCAAGGTCACGGACATTCAATGCTGCTTTTCAGCCTTGCCGCTTATGAGCTAACATTTGCAAAAAAGAAGAAAGTGTGTCAGTGTGAAGATGAAATATCTTGTCTTTGACGTCTATTCAATAGAATATAAGTTGAAAAGAGTTTGTTGTGTTCTCTTTTTATGTAGCATTTACACAAGGTGACAACTTCACTGCTTTTGTCTTTTGTATTTGAATGGAAAAGATGTTTCTCCAGGTTCCTTGGCTGATTAGGTGAAGAGATATTTGTCAAGTGAGCACTGGGAACTTTACTAATGACCAACAGATGCTAGTCTGTCAACCCTTGCACCAATTTCTTCTGAATCTTAAATCCTGGCAGTGAAAAGGATAATTTTAAAGATGGAATGACTTGTTCCTTATCTCCTTTTTGACATTTCCAAAAAGCTTCATGAAAAAGTGATGAGACAAACAGCTTGTGGAGGTTCTGTGACTAAAGTCAACTACTCTCAGACACGTCGTGGATCACTTCTCAGCACTCATTGAAATAACTGACACTACAACTCATTGCACACTAAGCACAGTGTTTATGTATGTGACAAAAGCTTTCAATACAATTATTGACAAAATCTTTCAAAATGGCTTTAAACTGGTCCTGAAAGGAGAAGTGATCGGTGAAGAATGTCTCGATGTGGGTTCTGGTGCACCGCAGGGGTCAACCCCAGATCCTAAATTGTTCAGGCAAGGTACACGCTGTATCTGGCAGGTCAAAGAAGACTTCATTTCATTCATAGGCGCCATTCTTTGTGATCAAAGGACACTGTACAAAAGGAGCAATGTGCAAATGTGAGCTAAAACAAATGTCGCAACATGAGCGTCGCAGCGATTGTCGGAATATTTGTTGAAAATCAATTAGGGTTTTGAGTTAAGAATCGCAATTGTTCTTTTTTTTTTTTTTTGGATACGGGAAGAACAATTATTTTGCCCTGTTAAAGAATAAATAAATGAATAAAAAATACTATTATTGCAAAGTTGTGGTATTTTATTGTTGCATGCAAGCTACTGACTACAAGTATTGATATTTATCACATATCAATATCTCCTGTAATTCATTTCATGGCTTGCTATGTTTTTAAATCAGCTCCACATTGTCATGTCTGGGGATCGTGTTTTGTTTTCTTGTGTTTTGTTACTGCAAGACTCCTTTACTTCCTGTTTTTTCACTCCCTTGTTTTGTTGCTGGTTTCACCTGACTTATTTGGACTCACACACCTGTTTTCAACCATGAAGAGACTATTTAAGCCTGTCATCTTCTGTTGGTGGTCCTGGTGTCATTACTCCTGCTCACTTCATGTCATAGATAGTCCTGACATCCAACAACATTTTCATGTCATAGATAGTCCTGACATCCAATAACATTTTCATGTCATAGATAGTCCTGACATCCAAAAACATTTTCATGTCATAGATAGTCCTGACATCCAATAACATTTTCATGTCATAGATAGTCCTGACATCCAAAAACATTTTCATGTCGTAGATAGTCCTGACATCCAATAACATTTTCATGTCATAGATAGTCCTGACATCCAATAACATTTTCATGTCGTAGATAGTCCTGACATCCAATAACATTTTCATGTCATAGATAGTCCTGACATCCAATAACATTTTCATGTCATAGATAGTCCTGACATCCAATAACATTTTCATGTCATAGATAGTCCTGACATCCAATAACATTTTCATGTCGTAGATAGTCCTGACATCCAATAACATTTTCATGTCATAGATAGTCCTGACATCCAATAACATTTTCATGTCATAGATAGTCCTGACATCCAATAACATTTTCATGTCATAGATAGTCCTGACATCCAATAACATTTTCATGTCATAGATAGTCCTGACATCCAATAACATTTTCATGTCATAGATAGTCCTGACATCCAATAACATTTTCATGTCGTAGATAGTCCTGACATCCAATAACATTTTCATGTCATAGATAGTCCTGACATCCAATAACATTTTCATGTCATAGATAGTCCTGACATCCAATAACATTTTCATGTCATAGATAGTCCTGACATCCAATAACATTTTCATGTCATAGATAGTCCTGACATCCAATAACATTTTCATGTCATAGATAGTCCTGACATCCAATAACATTTTCATGTCGTAGATAGTCCTGACATCCAATAACATTTTCATGTCATAGATAGTCCTGACATCCAATAACATTTTCATGTCGTAGATAGTCCTGACATCCAATAACATTTTCATGTCATAGATAGTCCTGACATCCAATAACATTTTCATGTCATAGATAGTCCTGACATCCAATAACATTTTCATGTCGTAGATAGTCCTGACATCCAATAACATTTTCATGTCGTAGATAGTCCTGACATCCAATAACATTTTCATGTCATAGATAGTCCTGACATGCAACAACATTTTCATGTCATAGATAGTCCTGACATCCAATAACATTTTCATGTCATAGATAGTCCTGACATGCAACAACATTTTCACGTCATAGATAGTCCTGACATCCAACAACATTTTCATGTCATAGATAGTCCTGACATCCAATAACATTTTCATGTCATAGATAGTCCTGACATGCAACAACATTTTCATGTCATAGATAGTCCTGACATGCAACAACATTTTCATGTCATAGATAGTCCTGACATGCAACAACATTTTCATGTCATAGATAGTCCTGACATGCAACAACAGGTGGAGCCCTAACTTGCCGGTGATATCAGTACATGGTCGATACTACAGCAGGTTAGGTTGCATTTTTGCTTCATGCCTGTGAGAATTCTGCATGCGACTGAAGCATTAAGGAGTGGGACTATCAAAGTCTAGCTGCAGTGTGCTTAAACAACCACCAGGTAGCATCTGTGAGCAGATAGTACTGTATCATCTCTTTCCCCTTGGAATGTATTAGTTGTTATCAGGTGGGCGTGGCTTCTTCCAGTCCAGCCCTCCTCTACCTACTGGACAGTGATTAGTAGAGGTTTAAAATCTTTTTATTTTCAAATAAATCGCAATTCTGAAGTGTAACAAATCTTAATCATTTAAAAAAATATATATATATACATTTTTTTTTCCCCCCTAAAATCTGTCCTGTCGAGCCACTTAAGAAAATATTTGGGTCAAATGTTATCAGCCAAAAGCAGTTTTCTTAAAAGTAATAAAGAAATGCATCAGAAGTGTGTGTTTATTTCATGGAAGAATGTAGCTCATAAAAGTCATTTCTTTTGAAAGGAGGATGGATTGTGAGTGAAAAGAATGAAAAAGTATCGTGTGGCCCTCAAACATTCCCAGCCATAGTCATTAGCTAGATATTGTTTTCTTAAAGACACATTTTACTTGTTTTTGTTCATCTTTACAAATTTAGGGAATAATTACTTGGACACAAAATCATTTGAGGGCAAAAATGATTTCAAAGACCAAGAGATAGTAAGTTCTTGATTTATTCAGCTTATTGTGTATTATTCATTTTGTCATTAAAAACAAATGTAATGTAGTTTAAATGTTGTGGGGTTTGTTTTTAAATAAACTGTCAACAATGACACATGTACAGTTAATAGAGGCAGCTGAAAAAAAAATAGCCCAAATCAGAGAAATATTGTTGAAATCAGACTTTGAAAGACTAATCCATGCTTTTGTCTCCAGTAGGCCAGACTACTGTAACGGCCTTCTTACTGGACTCTCTAGACCAGCTGTGAAGCAGCTGCAGTACATCCAGGATGCTGCTGCTCGAGTCCTGACGAGAAGCAGGCAATATTAGTCCGGTGCTTAAGTCACTGCACTGACTTCCTGTTGCTCAGAGGATGGACTTTAAACAGTCTTTTCATGGTCTTGTTCCAAAGTACATCTCTGACATGCTAGAACCATCTGGAGCTCTGAGAAGCTCAGGAAGTGGAACCTGCTGGTGCCTAGAGTCACAAGCAACCAAAGCACGGTTGGGAGAGGGGCTGTGCCAGCAACCTCAGGGTTCCTGGTTCAATCCCCACCTTCTACCATCCTGGTCACGTCCGTTGTGTCCTTCAGCAAGATACTTCACCCTTGCTCCTGATGGGTGGTGGTTAGGGCCTTGCATGGCAGCTCCCTCCATCAGTGTGTGAATGTGTGTGTGTGAATGGGTGAATGTGGAGATAGTGTCAAAGCGCTTGGAGTTCCTTAAAAAAGTAAAAAAGCGCAATACAAGTACAACCATTTAGCATTTAGCATTTAGCATTTAGCATGGTGAAACTGCCTTTCCGCTGTTCGCTCCAAAAATCTGGACTAATCTTCCAGAGGATGTGAGACAGGCCTCGATGTTCAAATCCCACTTGGACTGTGCATATGACTTTTGATCTACAATCTTTGATTGATTCTCATGTTACTCAAGTCGGATTTTATGATTTTATTTGCGATTTTAATTTGAAATATTTTTATTTTTGCCTTTCAAATTTTCTGTAAAGCACTTTGAATTGCTTTGTGTTTGAATCGTGTTCTGTAAATAAACTTGCCTTGCCAGCTCACTCCTGGATGATGGGAATCAGCAGCATAAATAAAGTACGATCTAATCTAATAAATCCCTGGTCTAAACACATTGAGACTAAATAAACTACTGGTCTGATTTGTACACCATATCATTGATCCCTAGATCTACACCAGGAAGTACTTCTGGATGTGTTATCAGAGGAGAATGGGCTTCCCAAACGCCAGAACAAGTCTTACCAGAGTCCACTCCGATAATGAAGCGGCCAATGATGAGCATTTCAAAAGAGCGGGCCAGCTCTCCCAGGGACAGAAGCAGTGCAGCCAGCACGGCGAAGACATTGTTCACCATGAGGGTTCCTTTTCTAATTGGAAGAAAGAAAGCGGTTAGTTTGAACAAAAAGTAGACATGGAAAGGACAACTTCCTGTAAGCAAGCAGACATGTCTCCGATTATATCTCAACTGTGCCAAATTAATATATTTTATTATAACCACTTAAAGGGAAATATTGCCTGTTGTTTACAAGCGTTACAAAAGACATGACAACGGATGGATTTTTTTTTAATGCATTCTAAATTATAAATAAATGCAATCAAAAGTCTGCTTATAATGGTGTCCAATGAGAGTCGCTCTCTGACTATGAAGCCCTCGAAAAAAACATCCAAACACTTCCAGTAAGGTTTTTAATACATGATGTAAGTATATATGTAGTATCTAGTAACATTCATAATAACATGTAATATATACATGATGTAAGTATATATGTCATGTAGTAACATTCATAATAACATGTAATATATACATGATGTAAGTATATATGTCATGTAGTAACATTCATAATAACATGTAATATATACATGATGTAAGTATATATGTCATGTAGTAACATTCATAATAACATGTGATATATACATGATGTAAGTATATATGTCATGTAGTAACATTCATAATAACATGTAATATATACATGATGTAAGTATATATGTAGTATCTAGTAACATTCATAATAACATGTAATATATACATGATGTAAGTATATATGTAGTATCTAGTAACATTCATAATAACATGTAATATATACATGATGTAAGTATATATGTAGTATTTAGTAACATTCATAATAACATGTAATATATACATGATGTAAGTATATATGTCATGTAGTAACATTCATAATAACATGTAATATATACATGATGTAAGTATATATGTCATGTAGTAACATTCATAATAACATGTGATATATACATGATGTAAGTATATATGTCATGTAGTAACATTCATAATAACATGTAATATATACATGATGTAAGTATATATGTAGTATCTAGTAACATTCATAATAACATGTAATATATACATGATGTAAGTATATATGTAGTATCTAGTAACATTCATAATAACATGTAATATATACATGATGTAAGTATATATGTAGTATTTAGTAACATTCATAATAACATGTAATATATACATGATGTAAGTATATATGTCATGTAGTAACATTCATAATAACATGTAATATATACATGATGTAAGTATATATGTCATGTAGTAACATTCATAATAACATGTAATATATACATGATGTAAGTATATATGTAGTATCTAGTAACATTCATAATAACATGTAATATATACATGATGTAAGTATATATGTCATGTAGTAACATTCATAATAACATGTAATATATACATGATGTAAGTATATATGTAGTATTTAGTAACATTCATAATAACATGTAATATATACATGATGTAAGTATATATGTCATGTAGTAACATTCATGATAACATGTAATATATACATGATGTAAGTACATATGTAGTATCTAGTAACATTCATAATAACATGTAATATATACATGATGTAAGTATATATGTCATGTAGTAACATTCATAATAACATGTAATATATACATGATGTAAGTATATATGTCATGTAGTAACATTCATAATAACATGTAATATATACATGATGTAAGTATATATGTAGTATCTAGTAACATTCATAATAACATGTAATATATACATGATGTAAGTATATATGTAGTATCTAGTAACATTCATAATAACATGTAATATATACATGATGTAAGTATATATGTCATGTAGTAACATTCATAATAACATGTAATATATACATGATGTAAGTATATATGTCATGTAGTAACATTCATAATAACATGTAATATATACATGATGTAAGTACATATGTAGTATCTAGTAACATTCATAATAACATGTAATATATACATGATGTAAGTATATATGTCATGTAGTAACATTCATAATAACATGTAATATATACATGATGTAAGTATATATGTCATGTAGTAACATTCATAATAACATGTAATATATACATGATGTAAGTATATATGTCATGTAGTAACATTCATAATAACATGTAATATATACATGATGTAAGTATATATGTAGTATCTAGTAACATTCATAATAACATGTAATATATACATGATGTAAGTATATATGTCATGTAGTAACATTCATAATAACATGTAATATATACATGATGTAAGTATATATGTAGTATCTAGTAACATTCATAATAACATGTAATATATACATGATGTAAGTATATATGTCATGTAGTAACATTCATAATAACATGTAATATATACATGATGTAAGTATATATGTCATGTAGTAACATTCATAATAACATGTAATATATACATGATGTAAGTACATATGTAGTATCTAGTAACATTCATAATAACATGTAATATATACATGATGTAAGTATATATGTCATGTAGTAACATTCATAATAACATGTAATATATACATGATGTAAGTATATATGTCATGTAGTAACATTCATAATAACATGTAATATATACATGATGTAAGTATATATGTAGTATCTAGTAACATTCATAATAACATGTAATATATACATGATGTAAGTATATATGTCATGTAGTAACATTCATAATAACATGTAATATATACATGATGTAAGTATATATGTCATGTAGTAACATTCATAATAACATGTAATATATACATGATGTAAGTACATATGTAGTATCTAGTAACATTCATAATAACATGTAATATATACATGATGTAAGTATATATGTCATGTAGTAACATTCATAATAACATGTAATATATACATGATGTAAGTATATATGTCATGTAGTAACATTCATAATAACATGTAATATATACATGATGTAAGTATATATGTCATGTAGTAACATTCATAATAACATGTAATATATACATGATGTAAGTATATATGTAGTATCTAGTAACATTCATAATAACATGTAATAAATACATGATGTAAGTATATATGTCATGTAGTAACATTCATAATAACATGTAATATATACATGATGTAAGTATATATGTAGTATCTAGTAACATTCATAATAACATGTGATATATACATGATGTAAGTATATATGTCATGTAGTAACATTCATAATAACATGTAATATATACATGATGTAAGTATATATGTAGTATCTAGTAACATTCATAATAACATGTAATATATACATGATGTAAGTATATATGTCATGTAGTAACATTCATAATAACATGTAATATATACATGATGTAAGTATATATGTCATGTAGTAACATTCATAATAACATGTAATATATACATGATGTAAGTACATATGTAGTATCTAGTAACATTCATAATAACATGTAATATATACATGATGTAAGTATATATGTCATGTAGTAACATTCATAATAACATGTAATATATACATGATGTAAGTATATATGTCATGTAGTAACATTCATAATAACATGTAATATATACATGATGTAAGTATATATGTAGTATCTAGTAACATTCATAATAACATGTAATATATACATGATGTAAGTATATATGTCATGTAGTAACATTCATAATAACATGTAATATATACATGATGTAAGTATATATGTCATGTAGTAACATTCATAATAACATGTAATATATACATGATGTAAGTACATATGTAGTATCTAGTAACATTCATAATAACATGTAATATATACATGATGTAAGTATATATGTCATGTAGTAACATTCATAATAACATGTAATGTATACATGATGTAAGTATATATGTCATGTAGTAACATTCATAATAACATGTAATATATACATGATGTAAGTATATATGTCATGTAGTAACATTCATAATAACATGTAATATATACATGATGTAAGTATATATGTAGTATCTAGTAACATTCATAACAACATGTAATATATACATGATGTAAGTATATATGTCATGTAGTAACATTCATAATAACATGTAATATATACATGATGTAAGTATATATGTAGTATCTAGTAACATTCATAATAACATGTGATATATACATGATGTAAGTATATATGTCATGTAGTAACATTCATAATAACATGTAATATATACATGATGTAAGTATATATGTCATGTAGTAACATTCATAATAACATGTAATATATACATGATGTAAGTATATATGTCATGTAGTAACATTCATAATAACATGTAATATATACATGATGTAAGCATATATGTAGTATCTAGTAACATTCATAATAACATGTAATATATACATGATGTAAGTATATATGTACTATCTAGTAACATTCATAATAACATGTAATATATACATGATGTAAGTATATATGTCATGTAGTAACATTCATAATAACATGTAATATATACATGATGTAAGTATATATGTAGTATCTAGTAACATTCATAATAACATGTAATATATACATGATGTAAGTATATATGTCATGTAGTAACATTCATAATAACATGTAATATATACATGATGTAAGTATATATGTAGTATCTAGTAACATTCATAATAACATGTAATATATACATGATGTAAGTATATATGTCATGTAGTAACATTCATAATAACATGTAATATATACATGATGTAAGTATATATGTCATGTAGTAACATTCATAATAACATGTAATATATACATGATGTAAGTATATATGTAGTATCTAGTAACATTCATAATAACATGTAATATATACATGATGTAAGTATATATGTCATGTAGTAACATTCATAATAACATGTAATATATACATGATGTAAGTATATATGTAGTATCTAGTAACATTCATAATAACATGTAATATATACATGATGTAAGTATATATGTCATGTAGTAACATTCATAATAACATGTAATATATACATGATGTAAGTATATATGTAGTATCTAGTAACATTCATAATAACATGTAATATATACATGATGTAAGTATATATGTAGTATCTAGTAACATCCATAATAACATGTAATATATACATGATGTAAGTATATATGTAGTATCTAGTAACATCCATAATAACATGTATTTGTATGTATTTTGATCCTTTTGATCATTCATTTAAAGAAACACATCACAACGTTCACTTTTTTTCCAACATCACTGATTATTACTCATTGCAGACTTCATGATGAGACACCACTTACTGTACAAGGTCTGCTGTCATTAGGATACCGACTGCTAAGAAGTTTAAATGTTCCCTTTTAGATGAAAAATGACTCATAATCCTCAAAGAAAAGGGGAATGGAACCACGCATCTTTTTGTGTCCTTCTCGCCATTTGCGGCCCTACATTGGTTGTCAGAGTCTACCAACTTGTCTGATTACATCCTCATCCTTCAACTATCCAGGTCAGATGCATGATTCATGATCTACAATAAAGTTTGATGAGCAAAGGAAGCAAGGAAGTGCCTAACTACTCGAGGCTGTAGACAGTGGCACTAACGCTTGTGATCACTAAGCAGTCTGTGTCAGCACGTATACGAACAATATCAATAATACTTGCTTAATAATCTAGTCATGTAAATTAAGTATTGGATGCTTTTTTATTGGGTTTTAGTGGAGGAATAGAGGAGCTCCCATTGACTACCCTGTAAGCGGACCTTTATTTACGAGTTAGAATGCATTAAAATACATTTGTAGTTATGGCTTTCATCATGACTGTGAAGGATTGGCAAAATGGTAAAAAAGTGGGGTGTGCCATAGCTCTGAGTCACTATAATTAATGCTGGCAGAAATAGTCAACAAATGTACTGTAATCACCTTCAAGACAATTGTCTGGTCTCTACTTCCAGCGGCCCCCAGCTCACCTGAGTTGGAGAGCCCTGACTTCTATCATTGGCTGGAAACCACTAAACATGCAGATGAAAAAACTCAAACAAATATGGAACTCAACTATTTGTCTCACCTTTGCTCAAAAGGTCCACCTGAGTTCTACCGAGTGGCGTTTTATTTATTAAGTCAACAGAGACTTTGGTGAACAAAGCTTGGAGGGGAACTGAACCTTTTCTCTCAATTTTGCATTTCATCATTTTGCGTCCTTATGAGACACAAGACCACATGTTTGTCTCCTATGCCAGGTGGCTAACAGTGAGACCACCCTACTGCTCCCATCAAGCCTCCAAAGACCACCAACAATATAAGACAAGACCACATGTGTGTCTTTGGTGTCAGGTGGCTAACAATGCAGCCAGTGAGACCACCCTACTGCTCCCATCAAGCCTCCAAAGACCACCAACAATATAAGACAAGACCACATGTGTGTCTTTGGTGTCAGGTGGCTAACAATGCAGCCAGTGAGACCACCCTACTGCTCCCATCAAGCCTCCAAAGACCACCAACAATATAAGACAAGACCACATGTGTGTCTTTGGTGTCAGGTGGCTAACAATGCAGCGAGTGAGACCACCCTACTGCTCCCATCAAGCCTCCAAAGACCACCAACAATATAAGACAAGACCACATGTGTGTCTTTGGTGCCAGGTGGCTAACAATGCAGTAAGTGAGACCACCCTACTGCTCCCATCAAGCCTCCAAAGACCACCAACAATATAAGACAAGACCACATGTGTGTCTTTGGCGCCAGGTGGCTAACAATGCAGCGAGTGAGACCACCCTACTGCTCCCATCAAGCCTCCAAAGACCACCAACAATATAAGACAAGACCACATGTTTGTCTTTGATGCCAGGTGGCTAACAATGCAGCCAGTGAGACCACCCTACTGCTCCCATCAAGCCTCCAAAGACCACCAACAATATAAGACAAGACCACATGTTTGTCTTTGATGCCAGGTGGCTAACATTGCAGCGAGTGAGACCACCCTACTGCTCCCATCAAGCCTCCAAAGACCACCAACAATATAAGACAAGACCACATGTGTGTCTTTGGTGCCAGGTGGCTAACAATGCAGCCAGTGAGACCACCCTACTGCTCCCATCAAGCCTCCAAAGACCACCAACAATATAAGACAAGACCACATGTGTGTCTTTGGCGCCAGGTGGCTAACAATGCAGCGAGTGAGACCACCCTACTGCTCCCATCAAGCCTCCAAAGACCACCAACAATATAAGACAAGACCACATGTGTGTCTTTGGTGCCAGGTGGCTAACAATGCAGCGAGTGAGACCACCCTACTGCTCCCATCAAGCCTCCAAAGACCACCAACAATATAAGACAAGACCACATGTGTGTCTTTGGTGCCAGGTGGCTAACAATGCAGCGAGTGAGACCACCCTACTGCTCCCATCAAGCCTCCAAAGACCACCAACAATATAAGACAAGACCACATGTGTGTCTTTGGTGTCAGGTGGCTAACAATGCAGCGAGTGAGACCACCCTACTGCTCCCATCAAGCCTCCAAAGACCACCAACAATATAAGACAAGACCACATGTGTGTCTTTGGTGCCAGGTGGCTAACAATGCAGCCAGTGAGACCACCCTACTGCTCCCATCAAGCCTCCAAAGACCACCAACAATATAAGACAAGACCACATGTGTGTCTTTGGCGCCAGGTGGCTAACAATGCAGCGAGTGAGACCACCCTACTGCTCCCATCAAGCCTCCAAAGACCACCAACAATATAAGACAAGACCACATGTTTGTCTTTGATGCCAGGTGGCTAACAATGCAGCCAGTGAGACCACCCTACTGCTCCCATCAAGCCTCCAAAGACCACCAACAATATAAGACAAGACCACATGTGTGTCTTTGGCGCCTGGTGGCTAACAATGCAGCGAGTGAGACCACCCTACTGCTCCCATCAAGCCTCCAAAGACCACCAACAATATAAGACAAGACCACATGTGTGTCTTTGGTGCCAGGTGGCTAACAATGCAGCCAGTGAGACCACCCTACTGCTCCCATCAAGCCTCCAAAGACCACCAACAATATAAGACAAGACCACATGTGTGTCTTTGGCGCCAGGTGGCTAACAATGCAGCGAGTGAGACCACCCTACTGCTCCCATCAAGCCTCCAAAGACCACCAACAATATAAGACAAGACCACATGTGTGTCTTTGGTGCCAGGTGGCTAACAATGCAGCGAGTGAGACCACCCTACTGCTCCCATCAAGCCTCCAAAGACCACCAACAATATGACATATATACTTACATCATGTATATATTACATGTTATTATGAATGTTACTAGATACTACATATATACTTACATCATGTATATATTACATGTTATTATGAATGTTACTAGATACTACATATATACTTACATCATGTATATATTACATGTTATTATGAATGTTACTACATGACATATATACTTACATCATGTATATATTACATGTTATTATGAATGTTACTAGATACTACATATATACTTACATCATGTACATAAAAGGTAGGAGGGTGGATATTTTAAGAGCGCTTCACAGGCGGAATAGTATTGTTTAGGGTTTATTTACAAGTTAGAATGCATAGAGCAGAAAAAGATGAGTGTTTGTCTCACATAATGGTTGTGAGTGAAAGACAACATTTCCAAACAAAGTGCAGTTGCCCTTCAAAAGAATGTTACTGCTGCTCTGATGTGGAACCTTCTTACTACTCTGATGTGTGACCTTCTTACTACTCTGATGTGGGACCTTCTTACTACTCTGATGTGGGACCTTCTTACTACTCTGATGTGTGACCTTCTTACTACTCTGATGTGTGACCTTCTTACTACTCTGATGTGTGACCTTCTTACTACTCTGATGTGTGACCTTCTTACTACTCTGGTGTGTGACCTTCTTACTACTCTGATGTGGGACCTTCTTACTACTCTGATGTGTGACCTTCTTACTACTCTGATGTGTGACCTTCTTACTACTCTGATGTGTGACCTTCTTACTACTCTGATGTGTGACCTTCTTACTACTCTGATGTGTGACCTTCTTACTACTCTGATGTGTGACCTTCTTACTACTCTGATGTGTGACCTTCTTACTACTCTGATGTGTGACCTTCTTACTACTCTGATGTGTGACCTTCTTACTACTCTGATGTGTGACCTTCTTACTACTCTGATGTGTGACCTTCTTACTACTCTGATGTGTGACCTTCTTACTACTCTGGTGTGGGACCTTCTTACTACTCTGATGTGTGACCTTCTTACTACTCTGATGTGGGACCTTCTTACTACTCTGATGTGGGACCTTCTTACTACTCTGATGTGTGACCTTCTTACTACTCTGATGTGTGACCTTCTTACTACTCTGATGTGTGACCTTCTTACTACTCTGATGTGTGACCTTCTTACTACTCTGATGTGTGACCTTCTTACTACTCTGATGTGTGACCTTCTTACTACTCTGGTGTGGGACCTTCTTACTACTCTGATGTGTGACCTTCTTACTACTCTGATGTGGGACCTTCTTACTACTCTGATGTGGGACCTTCTTACTACTCTGATGTGGGACCTTCTTACTACTCTGATGTGTGACCTTCTTACTACTCTGATGTGTGACCTTCTTACTACTCTGATGTGTGACCTTCTTACTACTCTGATGTGTGACCTTCTTACTACTCTGATGTGTGACCTTCTTACTACTCTGATGTGGGACCTTCTTACTACTCTGATGTGTGACCTTCTTACTACTCTGATGTGTGACCTTCTTACTACTCTGATGTGTGACCTTCTTACTACTCTGGTGTGGGACCTTCTTACTTGCACTGATATCTCGATAAGAAGCGCTGACAGAGCAACTTACACAGCAATTATGAGCGAGGAGAAGTTGGATTTATTTGGATGAAAATACAAATACCGAGCAGACCCAGCAGGGGGTTCTTCATTCCAACATTCCCTCATTATCATGTTGGACCGTTTCTTTAAGATCTTGATCAAATATTCTGTTGAATAATTCAAGAACCAGAGGATATATGAAAAGAAATGACCACATGGGAACTTTTAATGAGCCAGTCCCTTTATATTTGACATATATTATACGTTGAACTCTGACCTATGAACTTGAGCCTTTCTGAGACGATCTGAAGAAAAGCAGCAGCTGGTTGAGCGATGTTTAAGGGGAATGAATAATGCATTTTAAATGGAATATTTGAGGCTGAGTCAGGATGGATCACTGGAAATCCAAGATGGATATTATGGGGAACTTTGTAAACCTCTTCAAAGTGACATCCTCATGGCTGCTTCTTTTCAACATCATACGAGAGCAGTGAGGTCATTTGGTCCCTGCAGGAGTCCACTACGTACTGTACTTAGGTCATTTGGTCCCTGCAGGAGTCCACTACGTACTGTACTTAGGTCATCTGGTCCCTGCAGGAGTCCACTACGTACTGTACTTAGGTCATTTGGTCCCTGCAGGAGTCCACTACGTACTGTACTTAGGTCATCTGGTCCCTGCAGGAGTCCACTACGTACTGTACTTAGGTCATTTGGTCCCTGCAGGAGTCCACTACGTACTGTACTTAGGTCATCTGGTCCCTGCAGGAGTCCACTACGTACTGTACTTAGGTCATTTGGTCCCTGCAGGAGTCCACTACGTACTGTACTTAGGTCATTTGGTCCCTGCAGGAGTCCACTACGTACTGTACTTAGGTCATTTGGTCCCTGCAGGAGTCCACTACGTACTGTACTTAGGTCATTTGGTCCCTGCAGGAGTCCACTACGTACTGTACTTAGGTCATTTGGTCCCTGCAGGAGTCCACTACGTACTGTACTTAGGTCATTTGGTCCCTGCAGGAGTCCACTACGTACTGTACTTAGGTCATTTGGTCCCTGCAGGAGTCCACTACGTACTGTACTTAGGTCATTTGGTCCCTGCAGGAGTCCACTACGTACTGTACTTAGGTCATTTGGTCCCTGCAGGAGTCCACTACGTACTGTACTTAGGTCATCTGGTCCCTGCAGGAGTCCACTACGTACTGTACTTAGGTCATTTGGTCCCTGCAGGAGTCCACTACGTACTGTACTTAGGTCATTTGGTCCCTGCAGGAGTCCACTACGTACTGTACTTAGGTCATTTGGTCCCTGCAGGAGTCCACTACGTACTGTACTTAGGTCATTTGGTCCCTGCAGGAGTCCACTACGTACTGTACTTAGGTCATTTGGTCCCTGCAGGAGTCCACTACGTACTGTACTTAGGTCATTTGGTCCCTGCAGGAGTCCACTACGTACTGTACTTAGGTCATCTGGTCCCTGCAGGAGTCCACTACGTACTGTACTTAGGTCATTTGGTCCCTGCAGGAGTCCACTACGTACTGTACTTAGGTCATTTGGTCCCTGCAGGAGTCCACTACGTACTGTACTTAGGTCATTTGGTCCCTGCAGGAGTCCACTACGTACTGTACTTACAATCAGAAGGTGAAAAGCACTCATTATGGGAAGGACTCAAATCAATTTTTGTCCTTAAAAATGCTTTTTTTTTCTGAGTTGGAGGGATTCCACAATGTATCTTAAAGCGGTTCTACTATGCAAAATCCACTTTTCCTCCCTGTTCGTTTTGTGTACCGTATTTTTTGGACCATAAGGCGCACCAGATTAAAAGGCGCACTGCTGGTGAGCGGGTCTAGTCAGGTCCATTTTCAGACAAAGGCACACCACATTATAAGGTGCATTAAATGAGTCATATAATTATTATGATTATTTTCTGAATGTAAAAGACTTCCTTGTGGTCTACATAACATGTCATGGTGCTTCTTTGCTCAAAATGTTGCATAGATGATGTTTTATACATCATCTTCAAGTCACTTTCTGACAGTCTCTTCAGGATGCACCCTTCTGTGGGCGCTCTTATGTATGTGCCTCCACTTGGACAGCGTCTTCTCCTTGTTGTAGCGGTGTAGCGTGCAAGGACGGGAGTGGAAGAAGTGTCAAAAGATGGCGCTAACTGTTTTAATGACATTCACACTTTACTTCCATCAATAACGGAGCAGCATCTCCTCATCCGTGGCTCACTAGTGCAACAACAACACCCGAAATGTGTCTCGTGACCGGAAATCTCTAATAAGTAAAGTTCCTTGGGTGAATAATGTAAAGTCACTACACCGGTATGTTTTAATGCTTTCATGGTGAGTTTACTGACAGATATAAGTAAGAACTTTACACTACTTTATATTAGAAATGGAAACAGTGGAGGATGAATGTCACATAACAAGAAGATAGAGAATAAGAAGAAGCTTATCCACTACGGCATAGGCACAGACTACAGAGGAGGACATACGCAAATGTTCAGGATATAAAACAAATACACATCAGCAGGTACCAGATAGTAAGAAAAATTGTTTTTGCATAATGTTGTGGAACAAAATACCAGATAATATGTCTGCTAATGTGTGCCATTGTGTGGTCCTTATACACACACCGTAGTAATACTTGTATGTCCGACTACCGTCGCCGTAATGGGCCAACAATCCATCAAGCGGTGTGGCCTCAAAGTCGTACTAAAACATTTTGACAGTTTTTTGAGTGCTGTGTGTAATGTTCTTTAGTTTCAATGGAACATTGTTTACTGGTGTCATATTGCAGTCTACACGTATCTCTTATGTGTGACTGCCATCTAATGGTCACACTTATCCTTTCACCATGTACCAAATAAAATATCTTCGACCAGAATTATTCCATACATTAGGCCAGTGGTTCTCAAATGGGGGTACGCGTGCCCCTGGGGGTACTTGAAGGTATGCCAAGGGGTATGTGAGAGTTTTTTTTAAATATTCTAAAAATAGCAACAGTTCAAAAATCCTTTATAAATATATTTATTGAATAACACAACAAAAAAATACAACAATGCAATATTCAGTGTTGACAGCTAGATTTTTTTGTGGACATGTTCCATAAATATTGATGTTAAAGATTTCTTTTTTTGTGAAGAAATGTTTATAAGTAAGTTGATGAATCCAGATGGATCTCTATTACAATCCCCAAAGAGGGCACTTTAAGTTGATGATTACTTCTATGTGGAGAAATCTGCATTTACCATTCAATCACTTGCTTATTTTTCAACAAGTTTTTAGTTATTTTTATATCTTTTTTTCCAAATAGTTGAAGAAAGACCACTACAAATGAGCAATATTTTGCATCCATCCATCCATCCATCCATCATCTTCCGCTTATCCGAGGTCGGGTCGCGGGGGCAGCAGCCTAAGCAGGGAAGCCCAGACTTCCCTATCTCCAGCCACTTCGTCTAGCTCTTCCCGGGGGATCCCGAGGCGTTCCCAGGCCAGCCGGGAGACATAGTCTTTCCAACGGTTCCTGGGTCTTCCCCGTGGCCTCCTACCAGCTGGACGTGCCCTAAACACATCCCTAGGGAGGCGTTCGGGTGGCATCCTGACCAGATGCCCGAACCACCTCATCTGGCTCCTCTCGATGTGGAGGAGCAGCGGCTTTACGTTGAGCTCCTCCCGGATGGCAGAGCTTCTCACCCTATCTCTAAGGGAGAGACCCGCCACACGGCGGAGGAAACTCATTTCGGCCGCTTGTACCCGTGATCTTATCCTTTCGGTCATGACCCAAAGCTCATGACCATAGGTGAGGATGGGAACGTAGATCGACCGGTAAATTGAGAGCTTTGCCTTCCGGCTCAGCTCCTTCTTCACCACAACGGATCGATACAACGTCCGCATTACTGAAGACGCCGCACCGATCCGCCTGTCGATCTCACGATCCACTCTTCCCCCACTCGTGAACAAGACTCCTAGGTACTTGAACTCCTCCACTTGGGGCAGGGTCTCCTCCCCAACCCGGAGATGGCACTCCACCCTTTTCCGGGCGAGAACCATGGACTCGGACTTGGAGGTGCTGATTCTCATTCCAGTCGCTTCACACTCGGCTGCGAACCGATCCAGTGAGAGCTGAAGATCCCGGCCAGATGAAGCCATCAGGACCACATCATCTGCAAAAAGCAGAGACCTAATCCCGTGGCCACCAAACCGGAACCCCTCAACGCCTTGACTGCGCCTAGAAATTCTGTCCATAAAAGTTATGAACAGAATCGGTGACAAAGGACAGCCTTGGCGGAGTCCAACCTTCACTGGAAACGTGTCCGACTTACTGCCGGCAATGCGGACCAAGCTCTGACACTGATCATACAGGGAGTGGACCGCCACAATAAGACAGTCCGATACCCCATACTCTCTGAGCACTCCCCACAGGACTTCCCGAGGGACACGGTCCAATGCCTTCTCCAAGTCCACAAAGCACATGTAGACTGGTTGGGCAAACTCCCATGCACCCTCAAGAACCCTGCCGAGAGTATAGAGCTGGTCCACAGTTCCACGACCAGGACGAAAACCACACTGTTCCTCCTGAATCCGAGGTTCGACTATCCGGCGAAGCCTCCTCTCCAGTACACCTGAATAAACCTTACCGGGAAGGCTGAGGAGTGTGATCCCACGATAGTTGGAACACACCCTCCGGTCCCCCTTCTTAAAGAGAGGGACCACCACCCCGGTCTGCCAATCCAGAGGTACCGCCCCCGATGTCCACGCGATGCTGCAGAGTCTTGTCAACCAAGACAGCCCCACAGCATCCAGAGCCTTAAGAAACTCCGGGCGGATCTCATCCACCCCCGGGGCCTTGCCGCCGAGGAGCTTTTTAACTACCTCAGCGACCTCAGCCCCAGAAATAGGAGAGTCCACTACAGATTCCCCAGGCACCGCTTCCTCAAAGAAAGACGTGTTGGTGGGATTGAGGAGGTCTTCGAAGTATTCCCTCCACCGATCCACAACATCCGCAGTCGAAGTCAGCAGAACACCATCCGCACAATACACGGTGTTGATAGTGCACTGCTACCCCTTCCTGAGGCGCCGTATGGTGGTCCAGAATCGCTTCGAAGCCGTCCGGAAGTCGTTTTCCATGGCTTCCCCGAACTCTTCCCATGTCCGAGTTTTTGCCTCCGCGACCGCTAAAGCTGCACACCGCTTGGCCCGTCGGTACCCGTCCACTGCCTCCGGAGTCCTATGAGCCAAAAGAACCCGATAGGACTCCTTCTTCAGCTTGACGGCATCCCTCACTGCTGGTGTCCACCAACGGGTTCTGGGATTACCGCCACGACAGGCACCAACAACCTTGCGGCCACAGCTCCAATCAGCCGCCTCGACAATAGAGGTTCGGAACATGGTCCACTCGGACTCAATGTCCCGCACCTCCCTCGTGACATGTTCAAAGTTCTCCCGGAGGTGTGAATTGAAACTCTCTCTGACAGGAGACTCTGCCAGACGTTCCCAGCAGACCCTCACAATGCGCTTGGGCCTGCCAGGTCTGTCCGGCATCCTCCCCCACCATCGCAGCCAACTCACCACCAGGTGGTGATCGGTAGAAAGCTCCGCCCCTCTCTTCACCCGAGTGTCCAAAACATAAGGCCGCAAATCCGATGACACAACTACAAAGTCGATCATGGAGCTGCGGCCTAGGGTGTCCTGGTGCCAAGTGCACATATGGACACCCTTATGTTTGAACATGGTGTTTGTTATCGACAAACTGTGACGAGCACAAAAGTCCAATAACAAAACACCACTCGGGTTTAGATCCGGGCGACCATTCTTCCCAATCACGCCTCTCCAGGTTTCACTGTCGTTGCCAACGTGAGCATTGAAGTCTCCCAGTAGGACAAGGGAATCACCCGGAGGAGCACTTTCCAGTACTCCCTCGAGTGTACCCAAAAATGGTGGGTACTCTGAACTGCTGTTTGCTGCGTAAGCACAAACAACAGTCAGGATCCGTCCCCCCACCCGAAGGCGAAGGGAAGCTACCCTCTCGTCCACTGGGTTGAACTCAAACGTACAGGCTTTGAGCCGGGGGGCAACGAGAATTGCCACCCCAGCCCGTCGCCTCTCACTGCCGGCAACGACAAAGTGGAAGAGGGTCCAGTCCCTCTCGAGAGAACTGGTTCCAGAGCCCTTGCTGTGCGTCGAGGTGAGTCCGACTATATCCAGCCGGAACTTCTCGACTTCGCGCACTAGCTCAGGCTCCTTCCCCCCCAGTGAGGTGACGTTCCACGTCCCAAGAGCTAGCTTCTGTAGCCGAGGATCGGACCGCCAAGTGCCCTGCCTTCGGCTGCCGCCCAGCTCACAATGCACCCGACCTCTATGGCCCCTCCTATGAGTGGTGAGCCCATTGGAGGGATGACCCACGTTGCCTCTTCGGGCTGTGCCCGGCCGGGCCCCATGGGAACAGGCCCGACCACCAGGCGCTCGCCATCGTGCCCCAACTCCGGGCCTGGCTCCAGAGCGGGGCCCCGGTGACCCACGTCCGGGCGAGGGAAATCTGGGTTCATTTCGTTGTAATTCCATTGAAGTCTTTGAGCTGCTCTTTGTCTGATCACTCACCTAGGACCTGTTTGTCTTGGGAGACCCTACCAGGGGGCATGAAAACCCCCAGACAACATAGCTCCTAGGATCATTGGGACACGCAAACTCCTCTACCACGGTAAGGTAGCAGCTCAGAGAGGAGCAATATTTTGCATCACTTGTCATCACTTTCTGATTTATTAAATTGTATAACAGTGCAATATTTTGCACTGTTATACAATTTAATAAATCAGAAAGTGATGACATAGTGCTGTATTTTACTTCTTTATCTCTTTTTTTCAACCAAAAATGCTTTGCTGTGATTAGGGGGTACTTGAATTAAAAACATGTTGACAGGGGGTACATCACTGAAAAAAGGTTGAGAACCACTGCATTAGGCGCACCGGGTTATAAGGTGCACTGTCAATTTTTGAGACAATGAAAGGATTTTTAGTGCGCCCTATTGTGTAAAAAATGCAGTGATCAAGGTGGCTAGCAATGCAGCTAATAGTAGCAATCCATTCTGCTTTTAAATCCCTTTAAAAATGCATCCAAAAAACACTACTGATACTTAATTTACCTTCTGTAACCTCTATAACAACCAAACTGTAGCAACAATGTTATTGTAAGAGCCAACCTTGAGGAGCTATTTTTCTAGCGTAGTAAGACATCACCTTACGGCATTAGCCATAAGTTAGCTTGCGCGTCAGCGGCGGAATGGCTTTTGAGTTTGCAATACACAACACATCAATCTGTACTGACTGAACATGAACACTTACAGTATCTGTAAAGTATTGGCCTGCATTTCATGTTGTGTTTGTAGCTGGCCAGGAGCCAACAAATATTTCCAGTTTATTTTGGGTAAGCACTCCATCATCACTTTGGCCTCCAGCTCCACATTTACACCGTCAAGTCACGCCAACCCCACTCTCTCTGCTTCTGTCAGCTCCAATGCTACATCCTCTCTTCACGCTCGCTTCTATGAGCAGCAGTTCATCCTCCATATATCCAGCTTCGAAAAGATAAGATCGTGAATCTTCATTTGTCCAAAAATAGTCGTCTCCATCGTCTATTAATAAGTCTTCCATGATGACAACACATGCATGTTTGCTTCTGGAAGAAGGAAAACACATTTGTTGCCGGAAGTCAGACAAGCGTTGCAATTGGAACGGAAATAAGAGCGCAAAGGGAAAAATTTCCATTGCTGTTAAAAATGAACAAAACAGTAAATATTGTGCATATTACATATTGTTATGAACGTGTCTGTTACTATGTCATACACACACACACACACACATATACATACACACACATATATATATATATATATATATATATATCAATCAATCAATCAATGTTTACTTATATAGCCCTAAATCACTAGTGTCTCAAAGGGCTGCACAAACCACTACGACATCCTCGGTAGGCCCACATAAGGGCAAGGAAAACTCACACCCAGTGGGACGTCAGTGACAATGATGACTATGAGAACCTTGGAGAGGAGGAAAGCAATGGATGTCGAGCGGATCTAACATGATACTGTGAAAGTTCAATCCATAATGGATACAACACAGTCATACATATATATATATATATATATATATATATATATATACTTAAAGCTTGTACATAAAATGTTGAGGTTGTTTTGAAGGCTACAACAGCGACTCATATTTGACATCTTGCAAGCGTTTTTTTTTCTTCTTTAGAAGGCCTAAAAAATGTTTTATGTTCAATGTTTTGGGTTGAATTGAGGACTGAACAGGTGTTTTATAGTTTGTGCTATGGCACCATCTTTTCAAATGTACTTCTTGTTTTGCCTTGAATGAAAAGTAAAAGCATCCATAGCGTTTCTGCTTGAAATGAGTCATCATCACGCAACGTTTGTAAGTTTCACAATTTAAGTAAAACAATTGTTACTTACAAAACTGTCCCATGTGTGATGTTTGTCAGAATGTTTTTAATGCCTAAGTGCTGTCGTAATGTAATGAAGCTACCATCGTTAGCATTAGCTAATATGCTAACACGTCTATGAGTTTCTGTGTTGGTATTACTACCTTACAAAGGGATTGTTTTTGTATTGTTTCAGTTTTGTAAATCCACCAAAAGGTCAGCGTGGATTTATTGAGTCTGTTTAGCTGATTGGAGAGCTAGCATCTGCAGCTAGTGGCTCCATGACCCTGACTTCTGTTTTGTTTGATCAGCCATTTTACCGCCCTCTTACAGACACCGCTTGGAAACAATTAATGTACCTTTACAAAATATTTCTATGTAAATAACTCATTTCACAATGTATATGTCTGCGGCTTATATACCAAAAATTACAGTACTTTTGATTGAAGTTTTTTCCTCAACAGTGAAACTGTCACGCCTGTGAATCAGGTTTTATGTTTGATCATGTTATGTTTTGTTTTTTGGACTCTTGTTTCCCGTTTTGCACTTCCTGGTTGTGTTTGTTTCCTTAGTAAGCCATTAGTTTCCACCTGGTCTGGTCTCCTAGTCACGCCCCGGTCCTCAGCTCTCACACCTGTTTCCAATAATCACAGCTACTATTTAAGCCATTTGTTTTCTGTTCCTCGGCCTGGCTACTTTACCTACTGGATTGTATTGAACCCTCAGGACCACGCACCAACCTTTCCTTGCCGGACCCTCATGCCTCGCCACGCTGTTTATTGTTTGACCACGCCACGTAAGACTTTTTGTATTTATGCCTCGGTGCACGTTTTTGGTTTGCTTTGTGCCTTTGATAGTATCTTCTGTTTATTTGTAGATAGTCATGCCATTGTGCTGTTTTTGTTTAAGGTTCCATGTTTTATGTTGTCACGGGAAATATCATGGTACCCGCTTTAAGTAGCCAGCCTCAGTCGAGGCTAGAAGCCCAATGTTAGCCTGCTTCATTCATCCCAAACCCTGTTTGGATTTGTGTTTGAAGTTCCTTTTCCCGTCGGAACACTAAATGTTTTCTTCTTGGTAATCGTTAACTTGGAACTGTGCAGAACTGTATACAAATCATCATCTGTTTGCAACCTGATCCATCCATTTTCTACGGCTTATCTTGTTGAGGGTGACGTGAGGCTGGAGCCTATCCCAGTTGGTCAGTCAGTGATGGACAAAGAAAGAAGCATTCACAATCTCATCAACATCATGACTGAACCTGTGCTGCCTGCAAGCTTGAAACTAGTAAACCTTTTATTCCGCTATGATAAAAGCTCTCATAATAATTACAAGTCATTAATATGTAATAATCCATTTTCATTACACTTATGAGGGTGAGGACGTTATTCACCGTGTAATCTTGCAGGGAAAAGGTGAGAGTCATCAATCCAATGCTTATTCAGCTGAATCCCAGTTGATCCTCAGCGTTACAATCAATCATAATGTAGGGAAACTACAAGGTGACCTCACGCATATGTCAATCAAGAAAGGTCAATAAACGTGTTTGTTTACTTCTGATGACCTTAAAAGTCGTTTGATGGAAGATGTGCAAGTATGAGGCTTCTATCATGCCGGGGATATTGACTTTCTAAGGACAAGAAGTGCTGTGGAAGTCAAACATGATGCATTTTACCACCCCGCTTGACATTGTCATGAGCAATGTTGTTTCACACAGACTTCTAGCAAGGTGGACTTTAGGTTCGGCTGGCCATCAGTTCGATTTAAAAAAAAAAAAAAAGTTGCCGTGATCCAGGAGCTGCCTTTCTGCTTTTTGTTGCAGTGCCTGGTTTCTGGGGTTCTTGATATTCTTTTCCTCCTGAGGACTTAAGCTCTCCAGTCCCTTCACTCGATGCCATCCAGATCCCTGATGGTTCACCCTTCCAGTCATGTTCATCTCTGCTTTGGCTCCGCTCACGCTTCTCATTTCCTGTGCCTTTCCCTTGGTGTTCCGTGTAGTGCTAACAGTTTGCTCTCCATTCCTTTTGTGTGCATCCTACGTTATTTTCTCTCACTCCTTTTTGAGTGTGCTTTTTGTTATTATTGTAATTATTTTTGTTCCATGTTGGGCCAGTACACTCACGTTGCTGGTTCCTGTACTATAAAAAATATTTTTTACACCTAAAATATTTTCATTTTCTCTTAAAATCGACAGTGCACTTTACAACCCACTGCGCCTAACGTACATATTCATTCTGGTTGTGCATACCGACCTCGAATTGGTGTCATAACAAGTGTGACCAGTAGATGTCAGTAACACATAAGAGATATGTGTGGACTGCAGGTTGACGCCTGTTCAATAAATGACACTAAATGAGGTAGTATGGATGGGTAGATAGCTAGGATAACAACAGAAACAGACTGGCTTAAATAGCAGTGACATGATCAGTGAAACAGGTGTGTGACTCGACAGGTGAAAACTAATGGGTTGCTATGGTGACAAAACAAACAAAAGTGCACAAAGAGTCCAAAAACAAAACCGAACTTGACTAAAACAAAACATGATCACACAGACATGACACTTATTCTCTATCCTGCACTGTTGCCATTTCTAATACAACATAAAGTACACTTGGAACTTGTATCTGTCAGTGGGGCTCGCTACAGAAGCGCTTAAACGACCGTCCCAACAAAGATGACGCTGTCGAAGTGGAGGCACATAAAGAAGACCACCCTCCTGAAGAAAGCGGTCTGTAAAACATCATCAATGCAACATTTTGAGCAAAGAACCACCATCACATGTTATGTATACCACAAGGAAGTATTTTAAAAGTATGAAAATATAATAAGACCCCTTGTAGGCGCCCTATGGTCCAAAAATAATAGTCATGGCATGCATGTGTGGATGTTTTCTCATCATATCCTGAGGTCAAATGTGCTCATTTGGCTTGTAGAGAAGAAAGGTTCGTAAGAAGATAAAGCCGACTATAGAAACTATAGAAAGATGTCACGTAGCAACAAGAACGCCAATGAAGCGATTAAGCCTGCAAGGCTGAGAGGACAAAAGCACTCACTTTTCAACTTGCATGACGGCAGCTTGGATTTAAATGATGTAAACAAATGTTGTGTTCAGTGTCTGTGGGAGGTCTGCTGGGTTCAATCCCAGTCCAAAGTCAAATTGCATTCATTATTTGAGGAGTCGGGGGTCATGAATCAAATATCATTTGGAAGAAAAAAGGTGTTATGCTTACACAAGATTTTGAACACATCTTGGATCTTCAGCATACGGAGACCTTATGAACAATTCTCAGTCAAATGAACTGTTTAAGCTGCAGGGGAGAGATGAAGCACGCCTCTGCATTCAAATGTGCAACTCATATCCCGCTCTGCAGCTCAGGTACATGCCTTCTCTGTCATCAGACTTATTCATGCTCAGGTGCTGGTCTGCAGCTCAGGTACATGCCTTCTCTGTCATCAGACTTATTCCTGCTCAGGTGCTAGTCTGCAGCTCAGATACATGCCTTCTCTGTCATCAGACTTATTCCTGCTCAGGTGCTGGTCTGCAGCTCAGATACATGCCTTCTCTGTCATCAGACTTATTCCTGCTCAGGTGCTAGTCTGCAGCTCAGGTACATGCCTTCTCTGTCATCAGACTTATTCCTGCTCAGGTGCTGGTCTGCAGCTCAGATACATGCCTTCTCTGTCATCAGACTTATTCCTGCTCAGGTGCTAGTCTGCAGCTCAGGTACATGCCTTCTCTGTCATCAGACTTATTCCTGCTCAGGTGCTAGTCTGCAGCTCAGATACATGCCTTCTCTGTCATCAGACTTATTCCTGCTCAGGTGCTAGTCTGCAGCTCAGATACATGCCTTCTCTGTCATCAGACTTATTCCTGCTCAGGTGCTAGTCTGCAGCTCAGATACATGCCTTCTCTGTCATCAGACTTATTCCTGCTCAGGTGCTAGTCTGCAGCTCAGATACATGCCTTCTCTGTCATCAGACTTATTCCTGCTCAGGTGCTAGTCTGCAGCTCAGATACATGCCTTCTCTGTCATCAGACTTATTCCTGCTCAGGTGCTAGTCTGCAGCTCAGATACATGCCTTCTCTGTCATCAGACTTATTCCTGCTCAGGTGCTAGTCTGCAGCTCAGATACATGCCTTCTCTGATCAGACTTATTCCTGCTCAGGTGCTAGTCTGCAGCTCAGATACATGCCTTCTCTGTCATCAGACTTATTCCTGCTCAGGTGCTAGTCTGCAGCTCAGATACATGCCTTCTCTGTCATCAGACTTATTCCTGCTCAGGTGCTAGTCTGCAGCTCAGATACATGCCTTCTCTGTCATCAGACTTATTCCTGCTCAGGTGCTAGTCTGCAGCTCAGGTACATGCCTTCTCTGTCATCAGACTTATTCCTGCTCAGGTGCTAGTCTGCAGCTCAGGTACATGCCTTCTCTGTCATCAGACTTATTCCTGCTCAGGTGCTAGTCTGCAGCTCAGATACATGCCTTCTCTGTCATCAGACTTATTCCTGCTCAGGTGCTAGTCTGCAGCTCAGATACATGCCTTCTCTGTCATCAGACTTATTCCTGCTCAGGTGCTAGTCTGCAGCTCAGATACATGCCTTCTCTGTCATCGGACTTATTCCTGCTCAGGTGCTGGTCTGCAGCTCAGATACATGCCTTCTCTGTCATCAGACTTATTCCTGCTCAGGTGCTAGTCTGCAGCTCAGATACATGCCTTCTCTGTCATCAGACTTATTCCTGCTCAGGTGCTAGTCTGCAGCTCAGATACATGCCTTCTCTGTCATCAGACTTATTCCTGCTCAGGTGCTAGTCTGCAGCTCAGATACATGCCTTCTCTGTCATCGGACTTATTCCTGCTCAGGTGCTGGTCTGCAGCTCAGATACATGCCTTCTCGGATCATCAGACTTATTCCTGCTCAGGTGCTAGTCTGCAGCTCAGATACATGCCTTCTCGGATCATCAGACTTATTCCTGCTCAGGTGCTAGTCTGCAGCTCAGATACATGCCTTCTCTGTCATCAGACTTATTCCTGCTCAGGTGCTAGTCTGCAGCTCAGATACATGCCTTCTCTGTCATCAGACTTATTCCTGCTCAGGTGCTAGTCTGCAGCTCAGATACATGCCTTCTCTGTCATCAGACTTATTCCTGCTCAGGTGCTAGTCTGCAGCTCAGATACATGCCTTCTCTGATCAGACTTATTCCTGCTCAGGTGCTAGTCTGCAGCTCAGATACATGCCTTCTCGGATCATCAGACTTATTCCTGCTCAGGTGCTAGTCTGCAGCTCAGATACATGCCTTCTCTGTCATCAGACTTATTCCTGCTCAGGTGCTAGTCTGCAGCTCAGATACATGCCTTCTCTGT
Organism: Nerophis ophidion; assembly: GCF_033978795.1. NCBI lineage: Eukaryota > Metazoa > Chordata > Actinopteri > Syngnathiformes > Syngnathidae > Nerophis > Nerophis ophidion. The sequence continues at coordinate 447,278 of NC_084626.1, read as the reverse complement.
CATCAGACTTATTCCTGCTCAGGTGCTAGTCTGCAGCTCAGATACATGCCTTCTCTGTCATCAGACTTATTCCTGCTCAGGTGCTAGTCTGCAGCTCAGATACATGCCTTCTCTGATCAGACTTATTCCTGCTCAGGTGCTAGTCTGCAGCTCAGATACATGCCTTCTCGGATCATCAGACTTATTCCTGCTCAGGTGCTAGTCTGCAGCTCAGATACATGCCTTCTCGGATCAGACGGAGCCATAGGCACAGAGCCCACAGGCCACAAATATGTCGTGCTTGAAAGATGGAGAAGATGATGGTGAGCATTAGGAAGTCTGCTTACCTTCCCAGTATTTTTATGAGCCAGGAGACGGCGAGCGCTCCACAAAGGCCGCCGATAGAAAATATGGAGACGGTGATGGACCAAAGCAGCGTGGATGTTTCTGCTCCGACAGGATGGCCGTATCTCTCCATCCATGTCCGGTTGTAGAAATCTTTAATGTACTGCAAAGGAAAATACAAATGAGACTCACACTTACTCGACAGATGTGAACAAAGTAATGGCTTCTCAGTCTACAGCACTTGGGGACTCAAGGGAGTCCTTCTAGAAAGCCAATCAATTATTATTGAAATGAAAGTCCATCTTCATGTCCTGGTTACAAGTTCTAACCTTCACATGAACATTCAAGGTCTTGTAGGCCAAAGACCTCCAAACTGGTGGAAAGAAAGAGCAAAGAGCAGCCCGCCTGCTTATAGTCTTGTATGAAAATGATCCTTGGATTTCACATTGAACTGCTTGTAACTACCTTCTTATTGGGATGATCTTCCACCAATGACAGCAGTATTGTGCCGCTAATAGTCCCCATCAAAAGTGTCCGTACACCTGTAAAGAACATCATGTCATGGCCTTCTTCACTTTCCAATCATTTCTACAACTTTTATTTTTTGTGATGTAGTTGGAGCACATACTTGCTGCTCACAAAAAACATTCATGAAGTTTGCTTCTTTTATGAATTTATTATGAAAATGTGAGCTGAAGAATTTGGAGGTCAACCTCCTTTTCTCTGTAAAGCAGCAGTTCCATCACATGACACCACAAGGAACAAAGATAAGACCTTCTGGAGGAAGCTTCTGTGGTCTGGCTTCAAAGCAATATAAAGCATGAATGTCTACTGGAAACAAATGTTATATTACAGCAGTGAATGCTAATTTAGTGTTAGCATGCAAACTAATGTTCATTATTTTCTCTTGCAACATGAAGTTTTACTACCATTATTAGCAAATATTTAAGCACTCACTCTTTAAACAAAGTAAGACTACAATTTTGTTATTATGTAAACAAATTAAGTGTTATGTTATACTGGGGGAGGTGACGGCACACTGACACCAGGTGGCAGTGTTCAATGATTCATATATATATATATATATATATATATATATATATATATATATATATATGTATGAAAGACTACAAAACAATACTAAGAATAAACCAAGGATATGAAGTGTGACAAAGACTCAAGAGTGTATGGTGTAAGGCTAAGTGTGTAAATTAACTGAAGGGTCTTACCAAAGTGTTGGAGGTGGTGGAGGCAGGGGCGAGGCAGGCAGGGAAGTCCATGGCGGAAGCGGGGTCAAAAGCAGGAGAGTGAGTCCAAAGTCCAAAACAGAGGTCGGGGATCCAGGAAGGCAAAATGGGAGCCAAGAGGGAAGCAGCGGTGGTGACACGACACATCTGACAACTAAGTTCCTGCGCCGATCCTTGGGTCCACTGGTCCTTTATTGGGCTTGCCCTCATCAGTACCAGGTGAGCAGATTGATAAAAAGGCTGCAGGCTTGTTGCTGCGTGGGCGTGCTGCACTCAGCACGAGTGAGCGTGTGTCTGAGTGCACTGTCAGCAGGGTCACCTCTTGGCACACTGTTAGTAGGGGCTCACGCAGCTCCAGCCGCCGGGGAGACGTGGGTTCAAATCCGCCCCGTGACAGTAAGATTACAATTTTCTTATTATGTAAACATGTAAGACTACAATTTCATTATTATGTAAACAAAGTAAGACTACAATTTTCTTATTATGTAAACAAGTAAGACTACAATTTCATTATTATGTAAACAAAGTAAGACTACAATTTTCTTATTATGTAAACAAGTAAGACTACAATTTCATTATTATGTAAACAAAGTAAGACTACAATTTTCTTATTATGTAAACAAGTAAGACTACAATTTCATTATTATGTAAACAAAGTAAGACTACAATTTTCTTATTATGTAAACAAGTAAGACTACAATTTCATTATTATGTAAACAAAGTAAGACTACAATTTTCTTATTATGTAAACAAGTAAGACTACAATTTCATTATTATGTAAACAAAGTAAGACTACAATTTTCTTATTATGTAAACAAGTAAGACTACAATTTCATTATTATGTAAACATGTAAGACTACAATTTCATTATTATGTAAACAAAGTAAGACTACAATTTCATGTGAGGATGTCTCAAGATTACAGTATTTGATACGGAATGTGTGAAAAAATGTGCTCAGTAATAGATTTAGATGAAATAATAATAATAAAATGGCTGTTAAAGTTAGAGTGCCAATCGCTAGCTGACCACTAATGTGCTAATTGCTAGCTGACAACAAACACCCAAGTCACTAGCTGGCAACTGGTGTGTTAATTGCTAACTTGCAACTAGCGTGCTAAGTGCGAGCTAGCAACTAGCATGTTAATTTTTAATGGGCAACGAGAGTGCTAATCGCTAGCTGACAACTAACACAACAATCGCTAGTTGACAACTAGAGCATTTATTATTAGTTGACAACTAGAGTGTTAAATATTAGTTATTAGTTTAATCATTAGCTAGGAACTAGAGTGCAAATCGCTTGCTGACAGCTAACGTGTAAATTGCTAGCCGGCAACTAGAGTGTTAATTGCCAAATGGGGAAGTCCTTTAGCTGCTATCATGTAGTACTGCCTTTGTACATGTCAATGTTTACTTTTGTATTTACAATAAATCAACACAAAATCCGTACTTTGGAGCAATGTTCACAGACTCTTGTATGCCTTCTGTCGCAGGTGAGCCATGTTAGTCATGGATTCCTGCTTGAAGGAAGAGTTGTTGAAAATGTCTGGTGCAATTGCAACAGTCAGCCTGAATGCATTGTTGCAGCTCGATGGTTTATGAGCACGATGCAATTGCAACAGTCAGCCTGAATGCATCGTTGCAGCTCGATGGTTTATGAGCACGATGCAATGCAACAGTCGGCCAGAACGCATCGTTGCAGCTCGATGGTTTATGAGCACGATGCAATGCAACAGTCAGCCAGAACGCATCGTTGCAGCTCGATGGTTTATGAGCACGATGCAATGCAACAGTCAGCCTGAACGCATCGTTGCAGCTCGATGGTTTATGAGCACGATGCAATGCAACAGTCAGCCTGAATGCATCGTTGCAGCTCGATGGTTTATGAGCACGATGCAATGCAACAGTCGGCCTGAATGCATTGTTGCAGCTCGATGGTTTATGAGCACGATGCAATGCAACAGTCGGCCAGAACGCATCGTTGCAGCTCGATGGTTTATGAGCACGATGCAATGCAACAGTCGGCCAGAACGCATCGTTGCAGCTCGATGGTTTATGAGCACGATGCAATGCAACAGTCAGCCTGAACGCATCGTTGCAGCTCGATGGTTTATGAGCACGATGCAATGCAACAGTCAGCCTGAACGCATCGTTGCAGCTCGATGGTTTATGAGCACGATGCAATGCAACAGTCAGCCTGAACGCATCGTTGCAGCTCGATGGTTTATGAGCACGATGCAATGCAACAGTCGGCCTGAATGCATCGTTGCAGCTCGATGGTTTATGAGCACGATGCAATGCAACAGTCGGCCTGAACGCATCGTTGCAGCTCGATGGTTTATGAGCACGATGCAATGCAACAGTCGGCCTGAATGCATTGTTGCAGCTCGATGGTTTATGAGCACGATGCAATGCAACAGTCGGCCAGAACGCATCGTTGCAGCTCGATGGTTTATGAGCACGATGCAATGCAACAGTCAGCCTGAACGCATCGTTGCAGCTCGATGGTTTATGAGCACGATGCAATGCAACAGTCAGCCTGAACGCATCGTTGCAGCTCGATGGTTTATGAGCACGATGCAATGCAACAGTCAGCCTGAACGCATCGTTGCAGCTCGATGGTTTATGAGCACGATGCAATGCAACAGTCGGCCTGAATGCATCGTTGCAGCTCGATGGTTTATGAGCACGATGCAATGCAACAGTCGGCCTGAACGCATCGTTGCAGCTCGATGGTTTATGAGCACGATGCAATGCAACAGTCGGCCTGAATGCATTGTTGCAGCTCGATGGTTTATGAGCACGATGCAATGCAACAGTCGGCCAGAACGCATCGTTGCAGCTCGATGGTTTATGAGCACGATGCAATGCAACAGTCAGCCTGAATGCATTGTTGCAGCTCGATGGTTTATGAGCACGATGCAATGCAACAGTCAGCCTGAATGCATCGTTGCAGCTCGATGGTTTATGAGCACGATGCAATGCAACAGTCAGCCTGAATGCATCGTTGCAGCTCGATGGTTTATGAGCACGATGCAATGCAACAGTCAGCCTGAACGCATCGTTGCAGCTCGATGGTTTATGAGCACGATGCAATGCAACAGTCAGCCTGAATGCATCGTTGCAGCTCGATGGTTTATGAGCACGATGCAATGCAACAGTCAGCCTGAACGCATCGTTGCAGCTCGATGGTTTATGAGCACGATGCAATGCAACAGTCAGCCTGAACGCATCGTTGCAGCTCGATGGTTTATGAGCACGATGCAATGCAACAGTCAGCCTGAATGCATCGTTGCAGCTCGATGGTTTATGAGCACGATGCAATGCAACAGTCAGCCTGAATGCATCGTTGCAGCTCGATGGTTTATGAGCACGATGCAATGCAACAGTCAGCCTGAACGCATCGTTGCAGCTCGATGGTTTATGAGCACGATGCAATGCAACAGTCAGCCTGAATGCATCGTTGCAGCTCGATGGTTTATGAGCACGATGCAATGCAACAGTCAGCCTGAATGCATCGTTGCAGCTCGATGGTTTATGAGCACGATGCAATGCAACAGTCAGCCTGAACGCATCGTTGCAGCTCGATGGTTTATGAGCACGATGCAATGCAACAGTCAGCCTGAACGCATCGTTGCAGCTCGATGGTTTATGAGCACGATGCAATGCAACAGTCAGCCTGAACGCATCGTTGCAGCTCGATGGTTTATGAGCACGATGCAATGCAACAGTCGGCCTGAATGCATCGTTGCAGCTCGATGGTTTATGAGCACGATGCAATGCAACAGTCGGCCTGAACGCATCGTTGCAGCTCGATGGTTTATGAGCACGATGCAATGCAACAGTCGGCCTGAATGCATTGTTGCAGCTCGATGGTTTATGAGCACGATGCAATGCAACAGTCGGCCAGAACGCATCGTTGCAGCTCGATGGTTTATGAGCACGATGCAATGCAACAGTCAGCCTGAACGCATCGTTGCAGCTCGATGGTTTATGAGCACGATGCAATGCAACAGTCAGCCTGAACGCATCGTTGCAGCTCGATGGTTTATGAGCACGATGCAATGCAACAGTCAGCCTGAACGCATCGTTGCAGCTCGATGGTTTATGAGCACGATGCAATGCAACAGTCGGCCTGAATGCATCGTTGCAGCTCGATGGTTTATGAGCACGATGCAATGCAACAGTCGGCCTGAACGCATCGTTGCAGCTCGATGGTTTATGAGCACGATGCAATGCAACAGTCGGCCTGAATGCATTGTTGCAGCTCGATGGTTTATGAGCACGATGCAATGCAACAGTCGGCCAGAACGCATCGTTGCAGCTCGATGGTTTATGAGCACGATGCAATGCAACAGTCAGCCTGAATGCATTGTTGCAGCTCGATGGTTTATGAGCACGATGCAATGCAACAGTCAGCCTGAATGCATCGTTGCAGCTCGATGGTTTATGAGCACGATGCAATGCAACAGTCAGCCTGAATGCATCGTTGCAGCTCGATGGTTTATGAGCACGATGCAATGCAACAGTCAGCCTGAACGCATCGTTGCAGCTCGATGGTTTATGAGCACGATGCAATGCAACAGTCAGCCTGAATGCATCGTTGCAGCTCGATGGTTTATGAGCACGATGCAATGCAACAGTCAGCCTGAACGCATCGTTGCAGCTCGATGGTTTATGAGCACGATGCAATGCAACAGTCAGCCTGAACGCATCGTTGCAGCTCGATGGTTTATGAGCACGATGCAATGCAACAGTCAGCCTGAATGCATCGTTGCAGCTCGATGGTTTATGAGCACGATGCAATGCAACAGTCAGCCTGAATGCATCGTTGCAGCTCGATGGTTTATGAGCACGATGCAATGCAACAGTCAGCCTGAACGCATCGTTGCAGCTCGATGGTTTATGAGCACGATGCAATGCAACAGTCAGCCTGAATGCATCGTTGCAGCTCGATGGTTTATGAGCACGATGCAATGCAACAGTCAGCCTGAATGCATCGTTGCAGCTCGATGGTTTATGAGCACGATGCAATGCAACAGTCAGCCTGAACGCATCGTTGCAGCTCGATGGTTTATGAGCACGATGCAATGCAACAGTCAGCCTGAATGCATCGTTGCAGCTCGATGGTTTATGAGCACGATGCAATGCAACAGTCAGCCTGAACGCATCGTTGCAGCTCGATGGTTTATGAGCACGATGCAATGCAACAGTCAGCCTGAATGCATTGTTGCAGCTCGATGGTTTATGAGCACAATGCAATGCGCGGGTAGAGCACCGGGTGTTGTGGTTACGGTATGGAGAGGCCGGAGATGAGAGGGTGAAGAAAGAGAGGCAGAGGCGTGCTTCACTCTAGAACACAGGTGTCAAACTCAAGACCCAGGAGCCAGATCTGGGCTGCCACTTCATTTTACACGGCCCACAAATAATACGCGTCAATAAACAACGTGGAATTGTGCACTGTTAACATTTAAATAGATTTTACGGTAAAATTTACGGTGGCCTTTGCAGCATATTACTGGAAATTGAGAAGAAATACTCTGTTTTAATAACATAAAAGTCTGTCGTTTGAGTTGCCAGTTTTTGTTGTTGTTTTTAAGGTGTCTCACTGCAAATGGAAAACAAAAGAATGACGGTAAAAATCTGGCAGCTCGGATTGCAGAATTAAAGTAGTGAAACAAAAATGAATATTATCAACAACAGTATCAATATTAGTTATCATTTCAGCATAGCAGTGATTAAAAATCCCTCATTGACATTATCATTAGACATTTATACAAATAATAAAAAAGAACAATAGTGTCACAGTGGCTTACACTTGCATGGCATCTCATAAGCTGGACAACACACTGTGTCCAATGTTTTCACAAAGATAAAATAAGTCATATTTTTGCTTCCTTTAATAGTTCAAACAAATGTACATTATTGCAATCAGTTGATAAAACATTGTCCTTTACAATTATAAAAGCTTTTTTTAAAAATCTACTACTCTGCTAGCATGTGAGCAGACTGGGGTAGATCCTGCTGAAATCTATGTATTGAATCAATACACAATCCTTTTAAGAATTGTTTTTGACTTGAGAATCGTGTTGAATTGAAAAAAAAATCGATTTTGAATTGAATCATGACCCCAAGAATCGATATTGAATCGAATCGTGGGACACCCAAAGATTCACAGCCCTAGAAAATAGTGTTTGAAGATGTGATGACTATCATGCCTTAGTAACAATATATTGTAAGTACCTTCATCTTCTTTTTAATCAAAGATGGCTGTGTTGGCCCTGCGATGAGGTGGCGACTTGTCCAGGGTGTACCCCGCCTTCCGCCCGATTGTAGCTGAGATAGGCGCCAGCGCCCCCCGCGACCCCCAAAGGGAATAAGCGGTAGAAAATGGATGGATGGATGGGTTATAAAGGTTATGGAATTGTCGTCGCCCCATAATTCAAATTCTCTGGTCAAAGTTGAATAATGTCAGGTTTTAAGGTCAAAAAGGCTTTCTTGGATTCTCCGAAGGGGCCATGGAAATAATGCATGAGGCGGATGATTGGAAGTGAGAGCACAATGAGGCTTGGTGATGGCAGCTCAGCTTAGTCCAGATGACATACATACTTTCTACCTCTTTGACTTCAACCGCCAGTCTCCTGTTGGAATGTACTAGCGGGGCCACCAGGACTTAGCAGCATTTTGCACACACTTCTTTCTTTCACAGAACACTTTATGCTGAATTTGCACAAGACATTCTACTGCTCTGTTTTCATGCAGACCACATTTCTCAAACGTGTTATGTCCTTTCATTTCATTACAAAAAAGATGACATTTGTACGCGGACAGGAAGTGCTGTCGATTGGAAGCAGCGCCGTGAACAAAGTTTACATACATGAAACAAAAAGTGAGCTGTTTGGCCACAACACCCAGCAACATGTTTGGAGGAGAGAATGTGAGGTCTTTAATCCCAGGAACACCAGAACTACTGTCAAGCATGGTGGTGGTAGTATTATACTCTGGGCCTGTTTTGCTGCCAGTGGAACTGCTGCTTTAAATGGGACAATGAAAAAGGAGGATTAGCTCCAAATTGTTCAGGACAACCTACCTAAATCATCAGGGGGGAGGTTGGGTCTTGGGTGCAGTTTGGTGTTCCAACAGGACAATGACCCCAAACACACCTCAAAAGTGATCAAGGAATGGCTAAATTGGGCTAGAATGAAGGTTTTAGAAAGTCCTGACTTAAAAGGTGTGGACAATGCTGAAGAAACAAGTCCATGTGAGAAAAGCAACACGTTTAGCTGAACTGCTGCAATTTTGTGGTGAAAAATGTGCACAGAAGCTTGTGGATGGCTACCAAAAGTGCCTTATTGCAGGTAAACTTGCCAAGGGACATGGAAGCAAATATGAACATTGCTGTATGTATACTTTTGACCCTCACATTTTCAGTAGAGCCAAAATAAATTCATAAAAGAAGCAAACTTCATGAAAGTTTTTTGTGAGCAACAAGTATGTGCTCCAATCACAACAAAGGGAAGACAGCCATGACATGATGTTCTTTACAGGTGGACGTACACTTTTGAGCAGGACTGTGCAATAGCAAGAGTTTGAACAAGTCTTCACATGTGCTCTCTGCCAAGCTGCTACCTCAAGCAGGAGCAGTTAAAGACACGCCTGAGCAGAAGCGAAGGTGAAAGTCAGCGGAGACAGGATCCACATGGCCAGAGTCCCCTGGGAAAGTCTTCTATTGCCCAGCATCCCAATCAGCGTCTCTTTCCACAGTGTAAAGTCATCCCAGCTCGCCAGGAAGGAAGATTAATTGCATCCAAATAAAAAGTGAGAGAGAAAGGAGACACCTGGAAGGTTCCCCACCAGGTGTATTGTGTGAAGAAAGACTTCATCCATCTGCTTGTAAGACAAGACAAGAAAGTGTGCCGTGGCTTTTCCCAGAGGTGCTCCTTCCTTTGTGGTCTTCTCCACTCTCCACCCTCCAGATGACTGTGTGGCCTCCAGTCAGAAGGCTTGGAAGTCTGCAGCTCACTGTCCTGCAGGACTATAGCAGTCACAGTCCAGGACTACATTGCACCTGTTTCCTGGCACCCTGCTGAGCCTTCTCACGGCACTGCCCACATGCAGGGTTAGGGTTAGGGCTGCTGGCACTTTGCCTGCATGGATTCTGGAGGTGTCATCCCGGTTCGGTCCGCACTCGAAAAATAGTATGTTAGGTCCAAGACTTGGGGTCAACCATAAATGACACAAAATGGGAAAAAAACAACAACATGCGCAGTTTTGAAACTGTAGATTTTTTTTAGAATAGAAGTAGTTCTGTCAATGTTGTGTCCTATAATTCACTGGGCTGCTGGCGACTATTTCTAAATAACACAGATCAACTACAAGTCATTTGAATCCATATTAGTTGTGTTTTAATCAGATGTATAATGATGATTAATCAACTAGCATCAGCGACGCAACTAGCAAACATGCTGATATTTGCAGAACATCAGAGGGCGGTTTGACTCACCAATGCTGGAGCGTTGACCACGGAGAGGTTGTACCCGTACAGAAAAGAGGATCCCAGGGCACCAAAGAAGGCGGCGCTCAGTAGACAGGAAGTGACCGACTGCTGTTGACGGAGCACACACAACAAACCAGGTTGTGTTAGATCTACAAAGTCAGGTGAGTGGTCTGGGGGTGCAAGTCCAAATGCTGTAGATTCAAGTCCACATCTTGAGTGCTGAGGTGTTGCCCAACAACAACAAACACATTTAGTTGTTCTGTACTTTGAGGCATTTCCGGAATGTACTGTGATGCCTTCAAGTTTTATCACATGAAATGAATCAATGATTAAGAGAATAAAAGCATGTTTACAAAGACGGGAATACATGAGGTGCCAAATGCAACTTCCTGTTATGTGTTGGACATGTCTTTTATCTTCAAGTAGCAGTAGGGTGGGAAACAAGTTGCCTCTCAATATTGAAGCTATTATCATATATATATATATATATATATATATATATATATATATATATATATATATATATATATATATATATATATATATATTTATACTGTATATTGGATTTATGACACTGAAAGACTTAAAAAATCTGCGAATGAAAAGATCAATCAATCAATCAATGTTTACTTATATAGCCCTAAATCACTAGTGTCTCAAAGGGCTGCACAAACCACCACGACATCCTCGGTAGGCCCACATAAGGGCAAGGAAAACTCACACCCAGTGGGACATCGGTGACAATAATGACCCAGTGGGACGTCGGTGACAATGATGACTATGAGAACCTTGGAGAGGAGGAAAGCAATGGATGTCGAGCGGGTCTAACATGATACTGTGAAAGTTCAATCCACAATGGATACAACACAGTCGCGAAAGTCCAGTCCAAAGCGGATCCAACACAGCAGCGAGAGTCCCGTTCACAGCGGAGCCAGCAGGAAACCATCCCAAGCGGAGGCGGATCAGCAGCGCAGAGATGTCCCCAGCCGATACACAGGCAAGCAGTACATGGCCACCGGATCGGACCGGACCCCCTCCACAAGGGAGAGTGGGACATAGGAGAAAAAGAAAAGAAACGGCAGATCAACTGGTCTAAAAAGGAGGTCTATTTAAAGGCTAGAGTATACAGATGAGTTTTAAGGTGAGACTTAAATGCTTCTACTGAGGTAGCATCTCGAACTGTTACCGGGAGGGCATTCCAGAGTACTGGAGCCCGAAATGAAAAAGCTCTACAGCCCGCAGACTTTTTTTGGGCTTTGGGAATCACTAATAAGCCGGAGTCCTTTGAACGCAGATTTCTTGCCGGGACATATGGTACAATACAATCTGCAAGATAGGATGGAGCTAGACCGTGTAGTATTTTATACGTAAGTAGTAAAACCTTAAAGTCACATCTTAAGTGCACAGGAAGCCAGTGCAGGTGAGCCAGTATAGGTATATATGTATGTATATATGTATATAAAGGTATATACAGTATAGGTATATATGTATATAAAGGTATATACAGTATAGGTATATATGTATGTATATATGTATATAAAGGTATATACAGTATAGGTATATATGTATGTATATATGTATATAAAGGTATATACAGTATAGGTATATATGTATATAAAGGTATATACAGTATAGGTATATATGTATGTATATATGTATATAAAGGTATATACAGTATAGGTATATATGTATGTATATATGTATATAAAGGTATATACAGTATAGGTATATATGTATATAAAGGTATACACAGTATAGGTATATATGTATGTATATATGTATATAAAGGTATATACAGTATAGGTATATATGTATGTATATATGTATATAAAGGCATATACAGTATAGGTATATATGTATGTATATATGTATATAAAGGTATATACAGTATAGGTATATATGTATGTATATATGTATATAAAGGTATATACAGTATAGGTATATATGTATGTATATATGTATATAAAGGTATATACAGTACAGGCGTAATGTGATCAAACTTTCTTGTTCTTGTCAAAAGTCTAGCAGCCACATTTTGTACCAACTGTAATCTTTTAATGCTAGACATGGGGAGACCCCAAAATAATACGTTACAGTAGTCGAGGCGAGACGTAACAAACGCATGGATAATGATCTCAGCGTCTTTAGTGGACAGAATGGAGCGAAGTTTAGCGATATTACGGAGATGAAAGAAGGCCGTTTTAGTAACGCTTTTAATGTGTGCCTCAAAGGAGAGAGTTGTGTCGAAGATAATACCCAGATTCTTTACCGTGTCGCCTTGTTTAATTGTTTGGTTGTCAAATGTTAGAGTTGTATTATTAAATATAGGTCGGTGTCTAGCAGGACCGATAATCAGCATTTCCGTTTTTTGGGCGTTGAGTTGCAAAAAGTTAGCGGACATCCATTGTTTAATTTCATTAAGACACGCCTCCAGCTGACTCCAATCCGGCGTGTTGGTCAGCTTTAGGGGCATGTAGAGTTGGGTGTCATCAGCATAACAGTGAAAGCTAACATGTATGATGTCACCTAGCGGCAGCATGTAGATGCTGAAGAGTACAGGGCCAAGGACCGAACCCTGGGGAACTCCACACGTTACCTTAACGTAGTCCGAGGTCACATTGTTATGGGAGACACACTGCATCCTATCAGTAAGATAAGAGTTAAACCAAGACAGGGCTAAGTCTGACATACCAATTCGTGTTTTGATACGTTCTAATAAAATATTATGATCGACGGTATCGAAAGCAGCGCTAAGATGGAGGAGCAGCAACATAGATGACGCATCAGAATCCATCGTTAGCAATAGATCATTAGTCATTTTGCGAGGGCTGTCTTAGAGTGATTTGCCCTGAAACCGGATTGAAAGGTTTCACATAGATTGTTAGACGCTAAGTGTTCATTTAACTGCTCCGCAACAATTTTTTCAAGGATTTTTGAAATAAAGGGAAGGTGAGACACCGGTCGGTAGTTTACCATGAGGTCAGGATCGAGGTTAGGTCTTTTAAGAAGAGGATGAATAACCGCTTTTTTGAATGCTAGGGGAACAGTGCCCGAGGAAAGTGATAAGTTTATAATATTTAGCACTGATGGACCTAATAATACAAAGAGCTCCTTGATCAGTTTCCCAGGAAGTGGGTATGATCAAATTCATTATTAATTACACAAGATTCCTGAGCTGGGCTTCACGGTGGCAGAGGGGTTAGTGCGTCTGCCTCACAATACGAAGGTCCTGGAGTCCTGGGTTCAAATCCAGGCTCGGGATCTTTCTGTGTGGAGTTTGCATGTTCTCCCTGTGAATGCGTGGGTTCCCTCCGGGTACTCCGGCTTCCTCCCACCTCCAAAGACATGCACCTGGGGATAGGTTGATTGGCAACACTAAATGGTCCCTAGTGTGTGAATGTTGTCTGTCTATCTGTGTTGGCCCTGCGATGAGGTGGCGACTTGTCCAGGGTGTACCCCGCCTTCCGCCCGATTGTAGCTGAGATAGGCACCAGCGCCCCCCGCGACCCCAAAAGGGAATAAGCGGCAGAAAATGGATGGATGGATGGATTCCTGAGCCATTTTGAGAGCTAATTAGCAAGCCAGTCACGTGATCCAGGACATAGCAGGAGGAACCACAGATCCCTTCCCCATCAACAACTATGCTAAACAAGCAGACTTTGTGAGAGCCAACAACGATTATTTTTGGAAAATGATGTTGTCAAAGTTTGTTGTTGGCGAACCCCAAGATGCAGAGAAGGAGGCAGGCATTGAATAGGAAAACATGATTTAATTTAAATAGAACAAGAACAATCAAAAGGGTACTAACACAAAGCGCGCACGAGGCAGATAACAAACTAAGGGAGCTAGAAAACAAAAAGGAACTTAGCATGGAATCTAGCAAAAATCGAACAGGAAACAGAAGTCGTACATGTAATATAAAAAGAAACTTGGAAGCAGGGAACAAAAGGTAGTAAGCTAAAAACCGCAACCGAAATATAGCTTAACGCTACGCTGCAAAGACACAACACGACAGGAGCGACAATACACAAGCGACATAACAATACAATAATCCAGCACTGACTGGAGGAACAAAGCAGGTAAAAATAGGAGCGGGCTGATTGACAACAGGTGTGGCCAGGTGCCAATCAGCCGCAGCTGAGATGAAACAGCGCTCAGGGAGAAAGACAGGAAACTAACAAAATAAGAGCGCTGACAGGAAATACTAAACACACAGAGGAAAAACCAAAACACAAACAAACTGTCGGTGGCAAGCCTGACAGATGATCCAGAGCTTTATATTTCTGAGAGAGTGGGAGCATTAAGTTTTAGAAGGGGGAGCTCCACAAACCACGTTAAACCCAGATTCCCATCTAACAAAGGTCTTAACTCATTCTCCTTCTATGCCACATCAATGTGGAATGCACTCCCAACACGTATAAAAGTAAGTGCATCTCTATCCTCCTTCAAAGCGCTCTAACACAACACCTCCAGGCAACTTCAACCCTAGACTAACACCCTCCTCCATCCACATCCCACCACCCCAGATTGTAAATAACCTAATGTATATACTTGCTCTTATGCTATCTCAAGTCACTCTGTTCAGATAACCCTAACCCTAACCCAAAACCAGAACTATTCCATACATTAGGTGCACCGGGTTATAAGGCGCACTGTCGAGTTTTGAGAATAAAAAATCATTTTAAGTGCACCTTAAAGTCCGGAGGATATGTTGACATTAATGATATGGTGCTGGCATACACCGGATTTCAGCCTTTCAAAGTTCCTCTTTCCAACCTGGGTAATTGTTCAATCCCCGTTTTCCAACCTGGGTAATTGTTCAATCCCGGTTTTCCAACCTGGGTAATTGTTCAATCCCGGTTTTCCAACCTGGGTAATTGTTCAATCCCCGTTTTCCAACCTGGGTAATTGTTCAATCCCCGTTTTCCAACCTGGGTAATTGTTCAATCCCCGTTTTCCAACCTGGGTAATTGTTCAATCCCCGTTTTCCAACCTGGGTAATTGTTCAATCCCCGTTTTCCGACCTGGGTAATTGTTCAATCCCGGTTTTCCAACCTGGGTAATTGTTCAATCCCCGTTTTCCAACCTGGGTAATTGTTCAATCCCCGTTTTCCCCCTGGGTAATTGTTCAATCCCGGTTTTCCAACCTGGGTAATTGTTCAATCCCGGTTTTCCAACCTGGGTAATTGTTCAATCCCGGTTTTCCAACCTGGGTAATTGTTCAATCCCGGTTTTCCAACCTGGGTAATTGTTCAATCCCGGTTTTCCAACCTGGGTAATTGTTCAATCCCGGTTTTCCAACCTGGGTAATTGTTCAATCCCGTTTTCCAACCTGGGTAATTGCTCAATCCCGGTTTTCCAACCTGGGTAATTGTTCAATCCCGGTTTTCCAACCTGGGTAATTGTTCAATCCCGGTTTTCCAACCTGGGTAATTGTTCAATCCCCGTTTTCCAACCTGGGTAATTGTTCAATCCCGGTTTTCCAACCTAGGTAATTGCTCAATCCCGGTTTTCCAACCTGGGTAATTGTTCAATCCCGGTTTTCCAACCTGGGTAATTGTTCAATCCCGGTTTTCCAACCTGGGTAATTGTTCAATCCCGGTTTTCCAACCTGGGTAATTGTTCAATCCCGGTTTTCCAACCTGGGTAATTGTTCAATCCCGGTTTTCCAACCTGGGTAATTGCTCAATCCCGGTTTTCCAACCTGGGTAATTGTTCAATCCCGGTTTTCCAACCTGGGTAATTGTTCAATCCCGGTTTTCCAACCTGGGTAATTGTTCAATCCCCGTTTTCCAACCTGGGTAATTGTTCAATCCCGGTTTTCCAACCTGGGTAATTGTTCAATCCCCGTTTTCCAACCTGGGTAATTGTTCAATCCCGGTTTTCCAACCTGGGTAATTGTTCAATCCCCGTTTTCCAACCTGGGTAATTGTTCAATCCCGGTTTTCCAACCTAGGTAATTGCTCAATCCCGGTTTCCAACCTGGGTAATTGTTCAATCCCGGTTTCGGCCCTGCTTGGGTTCTCCACACATTTTGAAGGGCAGGAAGATTTAGATCCAATGACTTGCATTGGACAAGCGGCCCACTCGACAACATGGAGAATACTACTGTGAGCATGTTGATAAATGTACAAATACAGGAATTTATTTCACAATGATTGTATTTTTAAACTGAACATTCCACCGTGCTCAAATGACAGCAATCACTCACCTGTATATCTTCCTCCAATAGCCACAAAAGTTACGGACAGAACGGCGAACAATTGATCGTTTTTTTTACCAGTTGGCAAGGTGCACTTTAGCACTTTACTACTTTAGTACTTGGAATTGTCCAAGGTCTTGGTGTGTCCTTGTGTTGCCATTCTAATGTATTGTAGTTCTTCTTTTTAGCCCGGCTTTTTTCATGTTTGTTTCATAATGATTCCCGAGCGCGGCCACCACTGCTGCTCAATGCTCCCCTCACCTCCCAGGGGGTGGAACAAGGGTGATGGGTCAAATGCAGAGGACACATTTCACCACACCTAGTGTGTGTGTGTGTGTGTGTGTGTGTGTGTGTGTGTGTGTGTGTGTGTGTGTGTGAGACTATCAGTGGTACTTGAACTTTAAATGTTTATCTCATCAACAAGGTGACAAATCTCCTTAGCGGGACAATAAAGTTGATGCAATGCTCGGCGCTGCAGAAAAAGCCAGAGTTTTATCCCTTGAGATCTATTAAAAGTGCTTGAAAGATTCCAATCAGATCATGAGACATTTTGTCTGCAAAGCTGACATTTACGTCAAAATATGGTGTAGGGTTGCAAAAAAAAAATAGAAAGGAATCTTCTCGACAAGTATCAACCTGCACATCACTATCAGCGTGTCAAGTATCAACCTGCACATCACTATCAGTGTGTCAAGTATCAACCTGCACATCACTATCAGCGTGTCAAGTATCAACCTGCACATCACTATCAGTGTGTCAAGTATCAACCTGCACATCACTATCAGTGTGTCAAGTATCAACCTGCACATCACTATCAGCGTGTCAAGTATCAACCTGCACATCACTATCAGTGTGTCAAGTATCAACCTGCACATCACTATCAGCGTGTCAAGTATCAACCTGCACATCACTATCAGCGTGTCAAGTATCACCTGCACATCACTATCAGTGTGTCAAGTATCAAGCTGCACATCACTATCAGTGTGTCAAGTATCAAGCTGCACATCACTATCAGCGTGTCAAGTATCAACCTGCACATCACTATCAGCATGTCAAGTATCAACCTGCACATCACTATCAGCGTGTCAAGTATCAACCTGCACATCACTATCAGTGTGTCAAGTATCAACCTGCACATCACTATCAGCGTGTCAAGTATCAACCTGCACATCACTATCAGCGTGTCAAGCATCAACCTGCACATCACTATCAGCGTGTCAAGTATCAACCTGCACATCACTATCAGCATGTCAAGTATCAACCTGCACATCACTATCAGCGTGTCAAGTATCAACCTGCACATCACTATCAGCGTGTCAAGTATCAACCTGCACATCACTATCAGCGTGTCAAGTATCAAGCTGCACATCACTATCAGCGTGTCAAGTATCAACCTGCACATCACTATCAGCGTGTCAAGTATCAACCTGCACATCACTATCAGCGTGTCAAGTATCAACCTGCACATCACTATCAGCGTGTCAAGTATCAAGCTGCACATCACTATCAGCGTGTCAAGTATCAACCTGCACATCACTATCAGTGTGTCAAGTATCAAGCTGCACATCACTATCAGTGTGTCAAGTATCAACCTGCACATCACTATCAGCGTGTCAAGTATCAACCTGCACATCACTATCAGTGTGTCAAGTATCAACCTGCACATCACTATCAGCGTGTCAAGTATCAACCTGCACATCACTATCAGTGTGTCAAGTATCAACCTGCACATCACTATCAGCGTGTCAAGTATCAACCTGCACATCACTATCAGTGTGTCAAGTATCAACCTGCACATCACTATCAGCGTGTCAAGTATCAACCTGCACATCACTATCAGCGTGTCAAGTATCAACCTGCACATCACTATCAGTGTGTCAAGTATCAACCTGCACATCACTATCAGCGTGTCAAGTATCAACCTGCACATCACTATCAGCGTGTCAAGTATCAACCTGCACATCACTATCAGCGTGTCAAGTATCAACCTGCACATCACTATCAGTGTGTCAAGTATCAACCTGCACATCACTATCAGCGTGTCAAGTATCAACCTGCACATCACTATCAGCGTGTCAAGTATCAAGCTGCACATCACTATCAGCGTGTCAAGTATCAACCTGCACATCACTATCAGCGTGTCAATTATCAACCTGCACATCACTATCAGTGTGTCAAGTATCAAGCTGCACATCACTATCAGTGTGTCAAGTATCAAGCTGCACATCACTTATCAGCGTGTCAAGTATCAACCTGCACATCACTATCAGTGTGTCAAGTATCAAGCTGCACATCACTATCAGTGTGTCAAGTATCAACCTGCACATCACTATCAGCGTGTCAAGTATCAACCTGCACATCACTATCAGTGTGTCAAGTATCAACCTGCACATCACTATCAGCGTGTCAAGTATCAACCTGCACATCACTATCAGTGTGTCAAGTATCAACCTGCACATCACTATCAGCGTGTCAAGTATCAACCTGCACATCACTATCAGTGTGTCAAGTATCAACCTGCACATCACTATCAGTGTGTCAAGTATCAACCTGCACATCACTATCAGTGTGTCAAGTATCAACCTGCACATCACTATCAGTGTGTCAAGTATCAACCTGCACATCACTATCAGTGTGTCAAGTATCAACCTGCACATCACTATCAGTGTGTCAAGTATCAACCTGCACATCACTATCAGCGTGTCAAGTATCAACCTGCACATCACTATCAGTGTGTCAAGTATCAACCTGCACATCACTATCAGCGTGTCAAGTATCAACCTGCACATCACTATCAGTGTGTCAAGTATCAACCTGCACATCACTATCAGTGTGTCAAGTATCAACCTGCACATCACTATCAGTGTGTCAAGTATCAACCTGCACATCACTATCAGTGTGTCAAGTATCAACCTGCACATCACTATCAGTGTGTCAAGTATCAACCTGCACATCACTATCAGTGTGTCAAGTATCAACCTGCACATCACTATCAGCGTGTCAAGTATCAACCTGCACATCACTATCAGTGTGTCAAGTATCAAGCTGCACATCACTATCAGCGTGTCAAGTATCAACCTGCACATCACTATCAGTGTGTCAAGTATCAACCTGCACATCACTATCAGCGTGTCAAGTATCAAGTTGCACATCACTATCAGCGTGTCAAGTATCAAGCTGCACATCACTATCAGCGTGTCAAGTATCAACCTGCACATCACTATCAGCGTGTCAAGTATCAACCTGCACATCACTATCAGCGTGTCAAGTATCAACCTGCACATCACTATCAGCGTGTCAAGTATCAACCTGCACATCACTATCAGCGTGTCAAGTATCAACCTGCACATCACTATCAGCGTGTCAAGTATCAAGCTGCACATCACTATCAGCGTGTCAAGTATCAACCTGCACATCACTATCAGCGTGTCAAGTATCAACCTGCACATCACTATCAGCGTGTCAAGTATCAACCTGCACATCACTATCAGTGTGTCAAGTATCAAGCTGCACATCACTATCAGCGTGTCAAGTATCAACCTGCACATCACTATCAGCGTGTCAAGTATCAACCTGCACATCACTATCAGCGTGTCAAGTATCAACCTGCACATCACTATCAGCGTGTCAAGTATCAACCTGCACATCACTATCAGTGTGTCAAGTATCAACCTGCACATCACTATCAG
Organism: Nerophis ophidion; assembly: GCF_033978795.1. NCBI lineage: Eukaryota > Metazoa > Chordata > Actinopteri > Syngnathiformes > Syngnathidae > Nerophis > Nerophis ophidion. The sequence continues at coordinate 427,321 of NC_084626.1, read as the reverse complement.
CGTGTCAAGTATCAACCTGCACATCACTATCAAGCGTGTCAAGTATCAACCTGCACATCACTATCAGCGTGTCAAGTATCAACCTGCACATCACTATCAGCGTGTCAAGTATCAACCTGCACATCACTATCAGCGTGTCAAGTATCAACCTGCACATCACTATCAGCGTGTCAAGTATCAACCTGCACATCACTATCAGCGTGTCAAGTATCAAGCTGCACATCACTATCAGCGTGTCAAGTATCAACCTGCACATCACTATCAGCGTGTCAAGTATCAACCTGCACATCACTATCAGCGTGTCAAGTATCAAGCTGCACATCACTATCAGTGTGTCAAGTATCAACCTGCACATCACTATCAGCGTGTCAAGTATCAACCTGCACATCACTATCAGTGTGTCAAGTATCAAGCTGCACATCACTATCAGTGTGTCAAGTATCAACCTGCACATCACTATCAGCGTGTCAAGTATCAACCTGCACATCACTATCAGTGTGTCAAGTATCAACCTGCACATCACTATCAGCGTGTCAAGTATCAACCTGCACATCACTATCAGTGTGTCAAGTATCAACCTGCACATCACTATCAGCGTGTCAAGTATCAACCTGCACATCACTATCAGTGTGTCAAGTATCAAGCCTGCACATCACTATCAGCGTGTCAAGTATCAACCTGCACATCACTATCAGTGTGTCAAGTATCAAGCTGCACATCACTATCAGCGTGTCAAGTATCAACCTGCACATCACTATCAGCGTGTCAAGTATCAACCTGCACATCACTATCAGCGTGTCAAGTATCAACCTGCACATCACTATCAGCGTGTCAAGTATCAACCTGCACATCACTATCAGCGTGTCAAGTATCAAGCTGCACATCACTATCAGCGTGTCAAGTATCAACCTGCACATCACTATCAGCGTGTCAATTATCAACCTGCACATCACTATCAGTGTGTCAAGTATCAAGCTGCACATCACTATCAGTGTGTCAAGTATCAAGCTGCACATCACTATCAGCGTGTCAAGTATCAACCTGCACATCACTATCAGTGTGTCAAGTATCAAGCTGCACATCACTATCAGTGTGTCAAGTATCAACCTGCACATCACTATCAGCGTGTCAAGTATCAACCTGCACATCACTATCAGCGTGTCAAGTATCAACCTGCACATCACTATCAGTGTGTCAAGTATCAACCTGCACATCACTATCAGCGTGTCAAGTATCAACCTGCACATCACTATCAGTGTGTCAAGTATCAACCTGCACATCACTATCAGCGTGTCAAGTATCAACTGCACATCACTATCAGCGTGTCAAGTATCAACCTGCACATCACTATCAGTGTGTCAAGTATCAAGCTGCACATCACTATCAGCGTGTCAAGTATCAACCTGCACATCACTATCAGTGTGTCAAGTATCAACCTGCACATCACTATCAGCGTGTCAAGTATCAAGCTGCACATCACTATCAGCGTGTCAAGTATCAAGCTGCACATCACTATCAGCGTGTCAAGTATCAACTGCACATCACTATCAGCGTGTCAAGTATCAAGCTGCACATCACTATCAGCTGTGTCAAGTATCAACCTGCACATCACTATCAGTGTGTCAAGTATCAAGCTGCACATCACTATCAGGTGTCAAGTATCAAGTTGCACATCACTATCAGTGTGTCAAGTATCAACCTGCACATCACTATCAGCGTGTCAAGTATCAACCTGCACATCACT